>NC_040020.1:32555372-32824115 GCF_000972845.2 Larimichthys crocea | reverse complement strand
TGGCCATAGAGCCCTCCTCTTCGCGGGCTGGGTCTCAGCATTTTCCCTCCTTCTCTTGTCAGGGATTTTCAACTGGCGTCCAACTGGAAAAAGGTGCAGCAGCCCAGTGGCCATTTGAAGCAGTTATGGCTTCATGTGAACTTGTCTGTGTAAAATGGCCGACCTGAGGAAGCAGCAGGCAGTTAGTCACATGAGCGGCTAGGGTAAAGACAGGCGAACTGCTAACAGTTAGTGCTCTCGTCGCGCGCTTCTCCTCTCTCTCTTCTCTCTCTCTTCATCTCTCTCTCTCTCTCCACGACACACAAAACAACACACACAAACACACACACACACCCACACACACAGGCGTCGCCTCTCTCTCTACACACAACAAACACAAACACCCACCACAAACACACACACACCACTACACACCACCACACAGTGCTCTCTCTTCTCTCTTCTCTCTCTCTCTCTCTCTCTCTTCTCACACACAAAACACCACACACCAGAAACACACACACCACACACACACGACGCGGCGCCCCGGACTCGTCGCCGTTTCCCGTGCCGTGGACTTCATTTAAAGGTGTAGGTAAAGGAGCTATCATCTGTGTTTTTTTTATTTTTCAGTTAGCTCATTACTCAGCTGAAAGTAATTGGTCAGTCAGCTGCTTTGGCTGGCAGCCAAATAAGAAAAACACTTGTGTGAGCGTTCTGTAAAGATGAATTTTTTCTCCGACAAATAAAAAGATAATTTTATTTGGTCATTAAGTTTGTTGAGGCTTATTTTGATTTTAAATAGAAATCGTTGAAAAACTCGTATCGTGAACAAAAAAATTCGTGACTCGAATCGAGACGGGAGTTGAGTCTACGGTACATTCCCATGGAGTGCCTATAAGAATATTAAACTACATGCTCATTGTGCTAACATGTTAAGTGTCTAAACCTGCTAAAGCTAATTAGTAGTAGCCATAGGAAATGAAATACCTGTTTAATTGTAACATCTGCTACTGTTAACAGTGCTTAGCACGTCAGTTGCTAAGCCCTAATTTTTACGTCACTAAAGAATACATGCCACTGTTATATAGGTAAATTAATTGTTAGTGCCGCCCAAAAGGGGGGCACAGCAGAGCAGCTATCGCGTTTAGCATAGCTGCTAAAGACATGCCTAAACTGTTAACACTTAGCGGCCAAAAGCTAAACAATTACTGCCAAATGTATTGCTAGCGCTCAAACACTAGCAATTAGCATTAAGGCACGGCAAATAACCAAATACATGCTACTTGCTAATATTGCAATTGCTAACTTGCTAATGTTAATTAGCACTAGCCACACAATAATTAACTTACATGTTCATTTCTACATGTTATAGTTAATTGTTAGCCAGTGCTGCGCTAGCATGAGGCAATAGGCCAAGGAAGAATTTATTTAAACGTAACATGATCATGCCTAACATCGTTAATGTTAACATGCTAATGTATTACACTTAGCCATAGGAAATTAAGTACATTGCTTCATTGCTAACATTGGTTATTGTTAAAACATGCCTAATGTCTAATTAGCCTTCCCACTAAGAATTAAAATAACTGCTCATTGCTAACATGTTATTGTTTAATGGCCATAGAGCCCTCCTCTTCGCGGGCTGGGTCTCAGCATTTTCCCTCCTTCTCTTGTCAGGGATTTTCAACTGGCGTCCAACTGGAAAAAGGTGCAGCAGCCCAGTGGCCATTTGAAGCAGTTATGGCTTCATGTGAACTTGTCTGTGTAAAATGGCCGACCTGAGGAAGCAGCAGGCAGTTAGTCACATGAGCGGCTAGGGTAAAGACAGGCGAACTGCTAACAGTTAGTGCTCTCGTCGCGCGCTTCTCCTCTCTCTCTTCTCTCTCTCTTCATCTCTCTCTCTCTCTCCACGACACACAAAACAACACACACAAACACACACACACACCCACACACACAGGCGTCGCCTCTCTCTCTACACACAACAAACACAAACACCCACCACAAACACACACACACCACTACACACCACCACACAGTGCTCTCTCTTCTCTCTTCTCTCTCTCTCTCTCTCTCTCTTCTCACACACAAAACACCACACACCAGAAACACACACACCACACACACACGACGCGGCGCCCCGGACTCGTCGCCGTTTCCCGTGCCGTGGACTTCATTTAAAGGTGTAGGTAAAGGAGCTATCATCTGTGTTTTTTTTATTTTTCAGTTAGCTCATTACTCAGCTGAAAGTAATTGGTCAGTCAGCTGCTTTGGCTGGCAGCCAAATAAGAAAAACACTTGTGTGAGCGTTCTGTAAAGATGAATTTTTTCTCCGACAAATAAAAAGATAATTTTATTTGGTCATTAAGTTTGTTGAGGCTTATTTTGATTTTAAATAGAAATCGTTGAAAAACTCGTATCGTGAACAAAAAAATTCGTGACTCGAATCGAGACGGGAGTTGAGTCTACGGTACATTCCCATGGAGTGCCTATAAGAATATTAAACTACATGCTCATTGTGCTAACATGTTAAGTGTCTAAACCTGCTAAAGCTAATTAGTAGTAGCCATAGGAAATGAAATACCTGTTTAATTGTAACATCTGCTACTGTTAACAGTGCTTAGCACGTCAGTGCTAAGCCCATAATTTTTCGTCACTAAGAATACATTGCCCTATGTTACTATAGGTAAATATAATTGTTATGCCGCGCCAAAAGGGGGCACAGCAGAGCAGCTAAGCGCGTTTAGCACTAGCTGTAAAGGACATGCTAAACTGTTAACATTAGCGGCAAAAGCTACATTACTGCAAAATTGTAACTTGCTAGCGCGTCAACACAGCAATTAGACATTAAGGCACGAAATAACCAAAATACATGCTACTTGCTAATATTGCAATTGTTACACGTGCTAATGTTAATTAGCACTCCACAAATAATAACTAATGCTACATTTCTATACATGTTAATAGTTAATTGTTAGCCGTCTGCGCTAGCACATGAGGCATAGGCCAAGGAAGAATCTATTAAACACATGATCATGCCCTAACATCGTTAATGTTAACATGCTAATGTATTAACCTTAGCCACTAGGAAATTAAGTACATTGTTCATTGCTAACTTGGTTATTGTTAACATCATTGCTAATGTATTAGCCTATTCCCACTAAGAATTAAAATAACTGCTCATTGCTAACATGTTATTGTTTAAAATTTGTCAAGTTGGGATTGGTTTGCCTGCCATTTCCTCCTGTGCTGGAGTGTTGACCAGGTCTTCGTGACGCCTCGTTTCCAGCAATGAATCAGCGAGTCCATGGACTTGTTTCCCTGGCTTCGGTAGAGGATCCGGAGGTCTAAGTCTCCTGAAGGAGTGGACACGGAATCAACCTTTTGCCGTCAAAAGCCATGGCCCGGAAGTGGTACAGTTGGCATGTCGGGATCTGACGGACACAGGCACGATGGTCGTGCATTCATTATGGCGGACCTCCGCCATCGCGTGATGAGACTCGTGGTCAACTGGGGGAATGCAACCTTGGAGCCAAGCATCTGTCCCAAACATGCGTCGAGCAACCCCAATCATTTCTTTCCCCACACTCTCCATGTGAGAAGAGTGTGGAGATTGAAGTCCCAAGGGCAGCCTTGGTCTTTGAGGTAAGAACTGAAGCTGCCAGCCATTTCTTGGTGTTATGCCGAGTTCCTTGCATGCGCCAACAAGTTCGCCCTTGGTCCGAACGAAAGAGCTTTGGCTGGGACCCCGATAGCAATGAATCTCTGAGTGGCATTTATGCAGAAGCTTGTGTAGACAGAGGACTCTACTACATCCACATGAACTGCTTGGTGACCAAACAGGTGAACATGACACAGCCCATCGCTTGCTGTCTGAAAGACCTCCCTGGTACGATGGAGCACAGACAGGACCATGGTCCAAAAACACTAATTCAACCTGTTGTGGAATGGAGGTGCTTGGATGAGCGAACGCAGGTTAATTGGACATTTTTTTTTTCTCCATACTTCCCCTTAACTTCCTGCAGGTGACACACTTGTGTATATGGCGAACCAGTCTTTTCCCTCCTAGAATCACAGCCCAGCGGACCTGGCGGCCCCCATTCAGTGATGTGCCTTCCTGGTTGCGACTCTTTAATGGTCATACTGCCACCAAACAACATAGCACGTGGCGTTTTGTAGGGATGCTGATAGGCTGAATTTTTTTCCTCCAGGAAGATCATAAGGCTGATTGACATCCGGCCCACCAATCCCAAACACCATCGAAGCTAGGATGGGTCGAGCTTCCTGAGCGGCTGTGTTTTGAGACGATCTCTCCTTTGGACAGGCCTCTTGATCTCCTCTAAAGTCTCTTGCTTGCACAGTTTGACGATTACTGTTCTCGCGCTGCACAAGTCAAACTGCCTTGGCGTATTTCTCCTTGGGAGCTCTATGCATAGGTTTCTGACTTTCTGAATAGGCCGGGCTATTCCACGTGTTAGCATCTTCCCAGCTGAAAAAACATCTGAATCTTGTGAACACAGCAGGCTCCAGCAGCTTTGGTAGCAAACGTGGCAATCATTTGTCCGCACATCTGCATCTGGGTCTGGCCTCAACCAGCACAAAGGACTCAGGCGAGTAGGTGTTGCTCCAGCATACCTCTTGGAGAAAGGAAGGTCCTGAAAACCAGTTTGTATCTTCAAGAATGCGGCTGGTACTGGTCGTGTTCATGGTATGGCAGGGTTTGTGTTCCGTGCTGCCCAAAGTGCCACTGTTCTGGCTGTGAGGCACTTCCTTATCGTGTGACTCTGTTAGCAACGTCACACAGAGAACCTCCGGTTGGTTTGTGGATATACCCCAGCACAACTCTGGCAGTCTAGTGTAAAAACTTCAAACTGTGTGGATGTCGCACGTCTACCTGTTCCATTAACATGTCGGCTAGCTCGGACGCGCAGCACGGCCGCACAAAGCTCCCAAACGACGGTACAGTATGGAGTGACTGGTGGCCATTTAGATTTCCCCATACAGAAATCCGAAATGCTGTTGTCCTTCATCGTCAACAGCCCTGAGGTGGCCACCTGCAGAGATGACCGTGGTGGATGCCGTCAGGAAACACATCATACAGTCCCTCTGCGACGTGGATAGGAAGGAAACAGGTAGGTATGATCTGGGTATGTGCAGGTTGCTCAAGTTCTTGAGTGATTCTTTCCAGGATTTCCACTGTGTCTCCTTTTCAGTGGGTATTGGTCATCCCATCCATATTGTTCAGGCACAGTTTTCTGACTAATAGCCTGCCTTGTATGTTATCGGAGCCAACAATCCCAGCGGATCCAAATTGCTGTTGACTGTAGAGAGAATCCCCCTACGGGTGAATGGCTTCTCCTCTGTAGAGACAAGGAAGGTTTAAAAGCTGACAGCTTTGAGGTGTCTCCAGGGTCCACACCCAGCTCCAGGGTGGGGGGGGGTGGGGGGGGGGGGGGGGGGGGGGGGGGGGGGGGGGGGGGGGGGGGGGGGGGGGGGGGGGGGGGGGGGGGGGGGGGGGGGGGGTCGGGGTTGGGGGGGGGGGTTTGCTTAGACGCTTGGCACGTTCTTCGGTGGGACCGCTTCCATCACTGCATTTCGATTGGAAGATATCTTGTGCAGCCGTTATGTTGAGACGCCAAACATCTCTCTTTGTCCTTTTTCAGGACTCGGATCTGGCATCGTCGGAGGAGGACGAATGAGGTAAGTCCGTCGTCAACTTAAAAGTTCCTTAGAACGACTTTTTGCCTCGGTGTCGTGTCTTGCCTGCTTGGCAGAGAGCAGCCTTCTCAAAAACCATCTATGGCAACCAGCAAGAGAAGGGACTGATGCCAACTACGTGGTACGGTCATGCGGTACTCCATGATCTCTTTGTCGGGTCAGTGTCCTCGAACCAAAGGAAACGTAAGAAGTTGCGATGCTCCCGGCAACCCTGAAACAGTAGAATTTGTTCTATATCCGCTGCCACTGCCCACGGGTTCCTTACGGAAGCGAGTGAGGACTCCCAAGAGTGTATTATTTAGGTCAGGGCCGCTCAACAGGAACGGTGTACAGGGAGACGCCTTCGTGCTGGTGCTGGAGTCAAATACGCTCGTCACCTGACCCGTTTTCGCGGATGATAAACTCCAAAGATTGGTAAGACCAACACTCTTGCTCTCGCTGAGTGGTGGGGCTGGGTTAGCATGACGCGTCGAAGATTTTTCTGCATGAATGCAACCATAGTTCTTTTCATGACTGGCTTTTTAGCCAGCATGTGGCGTAGCGTCGAAAGGCGCTTGACTGCTTGCACTCGATTGTGGGGGAGTTTCTGCCTTGGTTCCCTGAAAGGTAGGGCGCGACCAACTGTGTTGAGTCATCCATGAGACTTCCTTGTCCATTATTTCCAAAAGCTTTGTCTCCACAACATGGCAGGTTCGTCATCATGTGGTGTTTGCTGGAAGACTCCTTCACCAAGGCTATCCTTTTCATCAACAGGTCTTTCGGCTTTTAGCCTTTTCGAAGGTGAAAGCAATACACTGGAGTTTCAGCTTCTCTTTGATGTGGAGACTATTATGCAAGGGCAAACAGAGATGTACGTCCGTTGCTCAGCACGCTAGTTCGATAGACATTGACACAATCCAATTTATGGGCTCTTCAAAGGCAAACCTCTCCTACGATCACCCAGCCCAAGTCGAGACGCTGGGCGTAAGGAGCACTGTGAGGGCCATTGCATTGCTCTCGAACCTTGTGTGCCCTTGGGATGTCTCAAGCTAAGCAGGAGGAGGATGCTGCTGGGGATCAGAGCTGGGATCCTGCCCACGACCCGCTTGAGGGTGTCTATAGGGTCTGGTGATCTCGGGCTGGGAATTTTCCGACTTGTCGTCTCGGAGCATATCACATTCGATAGTGTTGGAAGTGGGATGTGAGTTTTTACATCTAATGACTCCATGATGAAATTGTTGGCCTTCGCCCATGTTTTCAATGACTCCTGAGCAGTCTTCAGAGTGTATGGGTGCTGTACCCCTGAAACCCAAAGACCTCGAAAAACTCTTTCTGTTCTGCTAGGGAGTTGTTGCTTTGCTCATCGGAGCGGCATAAGCCTTGACCGCTCTTTCTCTTTGGCCTGCTGGATACACTCTGACAAGACAGATTTAGAGCATGGACCTTCCTTTGAGAGTAGTCCCCAGATGTCAGTCATTTCGATTCACGGTTTGAGCGTCTTCTTCTTGCTCCCCGCCTTGATCTCTGGTGGTTACAGGGATCGTGTATCCAGGAGATGGCCCTGAGGTATTGCAGTGGGGTGGTCTATCACTCTGGCATCTCTGCACTGAACATTTTAACCGCAGTCTTTGGCTAGGTGATTGGTTGATGCACAGCACCTGTAGCAAATGTTTTCTCTCTTAAATAGGCTTCTCTCATCCAATGATTTGCTTCTAAACCCACGCACGTCCTAAGGGGGTGCGTTTTGTTGTGAAGTGGACATTGCTTGTCTGGGTCAGCCGTATTTTTCTCTGATTGATTGGTTAAAGTCACTATCAGAGTTCACGGACACCTCTGTCTGTTGACAGAAATAGGTGATCTCACATTTGGTCGAAAAGAGTGCTCCGACTCCCATGTTCCCACCACCTGTGAGTGCAGCGAAGCTTGGGTCGTTGAGCGTTTTGGCTTGATCACAAACAAACTTTGCGAGAAGGCGAAAGGTGGGTAAGACGTGTGGTATTGTGTCTTGTAGTGTGATGCGAGAGAGACCCACTTGTCATGCAGGGAGAGGGCAGCTTTTGGACAATAGGAGTGATGCACGAGATGTGTCCAGGTAATTTAAGACCAGGTAGGAATCCATCTGAACTGGCCGCTTCAAGCTCCATAAGAATGTCTCCAAGCTCTCTCAACCTTTGATTTTCTCGATTTTGAGATTTTTGGGAAATCAATCCACCTTCTTAAGGAGTGCATTTTTCAATAGCTTCTGGGGGATCCATAACAATCTTCCAACCTTGCCAACAATGCTCACCCCCGCTGCGCATCATGGATGTGGACTGCTCGTATCCTCCTTGCATGTCGGATGATTTTGCCCAAGCCATTTACACAGCAGATCAAGCTCCTCTCTGAGGTCAAATTTAAATCACCGTGGGAACTTTTGAAAAGATCCTTCCAGGCCCAATAATTTTCAGCGCGGTCGTCAAACCTTAACACCCGGAGCTTAGCATCTCGCGACGTATTAAATACTTGGCCAGATCTGTTGTGGGATGAAGAACCGGGCTCATTGGTTCTTGGAGAAGCATGTACTCGTGGCTGAGGGGTTGGTTGCTACGGCCGATTGTCTTGTATTGCACGCTGTGATTGATGGTGGATCGGCTTTTGGATGGATGTGAAGCATAGGAGAGTTCTTGTTTCAGGAAGCAATTCTGGTTGAGCTTTGACGATGAGAATGGTATGGAGTGTCATCTCCTCTGCTTGAATTCGCTGAACAGGTAGTCATAGAGTTCGTAGTTGGCTGATCTCACTTGAACTCGTCGATACCTTTCCCCATGCTGTTTTCAGCTGCCTCACCACTGTCCATAGTTAGCTGGCGCGTTGGTTCTGGCGTAGGTTCAAGTAGCTTGAGTCGTGGTGAGGCTCAGGTTTTGGATCCCCTATGTGTAATATACACCATATTCATTTTTTAGGCTAGCACGATCTAGCTCACCTTGCTTTCATTCTGCAGCTGCTTCCAAACATAGCTTCAGCGGCCGCAGACGCGGCTGCGCTCTCGAGCCATCAGTGTGTGGCGACTGGCTCTAGCTCTGCTTTCTTTCTTATAGCTCAGCTTTTGCACACGCCCTGGCCGCAATGGCACTGGCTGAGGAACGCTGACTAGCACTGAAGTGCTAGAAACAAACTGACCTCGTCTCCAGCATGTCTTCAATATTATCCATTATGAAGCTTTGTTGACAGAAGAAATCTTTGAGCTTCTACGAAGATCCACTTTTCTGTAGGAACCCTATTCAGCATATGTCTTTCACTATTCTGCCCTCGTTAGTTGCGGATGTTAACTTGGCAGATAGCTAACAGGGTTCTTCAATAAACACCGAGTCATCAGGCGAGTTTTGAGATGTTTACTGTTGAAACACTGTGAACTGCAATACAAAAATAGAAAATAAAATGTTACATGTCGTATGGCTTTCTTCTTTAACACATACAGGACACAAATATATATAAACAAGTTAAATTGTCCATTATCTGACAACAGAGAATAATTAGCGCTTAGCTTAATGCTAACGTTACATTGAAAACGCCATTAACAAGCTAGCGCATTAGCATCGCTCCGTTTTTTAACATTTCTTCACATATAAATCCAATATAAACTGTTTCTACAGCTTCAATATGTAAGCTCAACACAAGAACAACCAATACTCACAGACATATATGCCTTCTAGGGTACAGCTGAGAGAAAATGAATGAGTAGAAAAAGTAACAACAGCAGCTTCACTCAAAGCTCTCTGTCTGTGGTGAAAAACTAAGAGACGCACAGCATGCGGAGTCCACAATCCCACTGTTCCATTAAAGGGATGGCACACTCTATGTTGTATGCCCCATGATGAACTGCAGAGTTCTCTAGGGTGTACCCTGACTCTCACCCAAAGTCAGCTGGGATAGGCTACCTGATAAGGATAAATGGTTACAGATAATGGACATCTTACTTCTCAGCAGGTGTTCATAAAGCTTCCTCATCTTCATGAGGATCTCCAGCTGGCTCAAGGTGGCTGATGAGATCCCCCACAATGTGGCCCTTACGGTCATACTCTCCAATAAAGAGAATGGGCTGGTAGCCCAGGGCATGCAGTTTTGAAACCTGCAAGAACAACAAAGAAAAATCTATGCAGCCATTTTGGTTTGACAGATTATTATTACAGGGGAGTGGTTTACAGTGTTGGCATGTATAGGCCAGGCCGATTAACACCAACTCCAGAGGTGCAACAACATAAATAATGTTAAATCATTTTTTTCTTAGCTTTGATCTGATACAAGGTTAAGAATGGCCAGAAATGTATCTCAGGAATTTGCAAATCACGAACAAGTGAAGTTTTATGTAATCAAATTGATGCATAACAAACTTTTAAGCTTCACATCTTTGTTGTTATGTTGTTGTAGATAGTTATAAAAGAATTATGGTGACCAAATCTGTAAATTTCTGGTCACAATCCCTCTTGAAATGTTGTATCTTTAAGTTAATGGTCATTAAAATACAAATCAGAAGTAGCTGAAGTTAAATAGCTGAAGTTTTTTCTAGTTTGATGGCTTTAGTGTGATGATGCTATTCTGATGTGAATACCCTTTTTATTTATGCTCTTTTATAAATAAATATTTTATGTGTATATACCTGTCTTGTTAGTTTTTACTTCATGATGTACAAGAAAACATTGAAAACTGTGATGAATATATAATTGTCTGGTAAGCCAACCACTTGTTAAATCAGAACTATGAAACTTACTGACAGCTGGGCAGAATTAAGAACCCTGCTGGAATTTCTGTTTTTTTTAACTGATGCAGCCCATTTGCCATTTTTCAGGTCTTCTTGTTTTTGTTTTAAGTTCGCCTTTATTCCAAGGCTGCCTAGGCATCCAATGCAGGTCTTCCTGTTAAATGTATTTGAAGCCTGGCAGAAAGGGCACACTTTCGTTTTTGGCTTTGTCATTTCTGCAAATGAAAATAAAGCATGTAAGGATTATTTCAGGTCTGTTTTTGTGTGATGATTACAAGAAGAATTTCTGAGCAAAGAAATAACAAATATAACAGGTAATTATGTGTGTTAAAATGACAGCATGGGTGATAATAATTCATGTACAAAGTAGTAGTTATTAACCTCATTAAAATACAAATTTACTGCTTAGTAAATCTGAATATTTGTATTGCTTTAAGGTGGCCGGGCCATGCTCTCCCCTGTTAAAGACTGCTTTAAAACTACAATGCTAATATAAACTAGTACTAACGTTAGCTAGTGTCTTTCACATGCGAATACATTACAAAAGAAAAAAAAATAAACTGTTGCAGAGGCAGTTCTCTTGGTACACAGACTGCTCTCTGAAAATATTTTATGTTTGATATCACCTGATTAATATTTCTGTCAACATGCAAATTACCCGCAGAGTTTATCACAACTTACTTGGCTGGGGTCTGGCTCGTGTGAGGATGAGAAAATCTTGTCGATGGACCCCGACTTGAAACATAGGTTTACTACGACTCCCAAGATGCATTACATGAAGGGGCGTCATAAATCGTCGGTGGTCGAGCCTTATGGGTAGTGTAGGCCTTTCCGCTATCCAAAACATACGAATAAAAGTTTATTTCTCAGGCTAGAAGGAGAAAAAAAACATACCGAGGGCCACAACATGAAGCTATCTTATTGTTGAATTATCAGTGACACTTTGGCGTGTTTGTGCTGAGAAACGTTGATGATATCAATAAAAGAAATCCTTGACATAGTAAGAAAAACAGTTCCGGGCAGAGGGTCCTCGGTTGTCCAATCAGATTGTAGCTTGCAGCGTCATGTATCGCTGTGGTCGGGTTATTATTGGAGTGAATGGACGGCTGGAGCTCTGCTCTGAGCGTCTCTTACCAGCGCAAACGGATTATACTGGAGTCAATGGACAACCCAGAGCGTTTCATACAGACGCGGAAGGCTACCTTTTACGTCGGTATCAGACGTCAAGGGGCGTGACAAAGCGTCGGTATTTTACGCGTTGGGAATGAGAACGGGTTGCGCTCGGACTCCAGAGGAGGAGGAGGACAAGGAGGGGAAAGGGCGAAGAGGACGGGAGATGACAAGACTACGATAGAGGTTCTGGAAGGAACTGGACGATGGACGGGAACGAGGCGGCCGGTCGTCTCGAAGAACCTCTCCGCGCTGACGCGGTGCGAAGATCGACAGGTGAGTACGAAGCAGGAAGAGGAGGAGAGGAGAAGAGCGAGAGGCGAGAACGAGGAGAGGAGGATGAGGAGGAACAGGAGAAGAACACGAGGCGTTTCGCTACCAAAAAGGTCCCAGGAGAGACATGGTCTTGCGAACCTCGCTCCAACTCCGACTCCGAGGACGAGGAAAGGCCAAATTGAAGGCAATGCGCAGAACGAGAGGAGGACAGGGAACAGGAGAACACAAATTGGTCGGCAGCCGTGGACTCACTACGGCAAGAGCGATGGGATGGAAGGACGATGGGACATCGAAGGAAGGAAGAGGAGAAGAATCGATAGCGGGAGGAGAGCGCCTCGCTATAGCAAAAGCGAGGGGACGGGAGGACGAGGTGGTGGCGAAGGAGGGAAGAGGAGAGGAATCGAGAGTGAGAGGAGAGCATTTCGCGACAGTGAGAGCCAGAGGACAGGAAGATGAGGCAGCTGCGACTCAGGAAAGACCGGGGGTGGTATCCAAACACACAATTGAAGGGGGACATACCGGTGGCAGAGGTGGGAAGGGAATTATGGGCGTACTGAACCCATGTCAGATGTTGGCTCCATGAGGCAGGGTTCTGTGCCACCAGGCACAGGAGGCCAGTTTCCAACTGTTGATTGAGGCGTTCCGTCTGGCCGTTAGCTTCAGGATGGTAACCCAATGTCAGGCTAGTGGTGACTCCGATGAGCTTGCAGAACTCCTTCCAGAACCTTGAGATAAACTGGGGCCCCCAATCCGACACAATGTCCTGAGGAAATCCATGGATTCTAAAAACATTGTTCATCATGATCTCTTCCATTTCCTTAGCTGACGGCAACTTGGACAAAGCTATAAAATGTGCCATCTTGGAGAATCTGTCCACCACGGTTAAAACCAGAGTGTTATCTTTGGAGATAGGGAGCCCCGTGACAAAGTCCATGGATATCTCCGCCCATGGCCGGGATGGGATGGGGAGAGGCTGCAGCAGGCCTGCGTGAGCTCTGGAGGAGGTCTTATTCCTGGCACAACGTACTCCCGAACCTCCGGTTCCATGGACGGCCACCAGAACCGCTGGGCTCTGGCAAACATGGTCTGACGTACGCTCGGACGGCAGGTGAGCAGAGATGAGTGAGCCCAGTGAATCACCTGTGGGCGCAGATTAACGGGGACAAATAGACGATTATCGGGGCACCCACTAGGTCAGTGGTCCCCAACCTTTTCCTAACTGCGGACCGGTCAACGCTTGACAATTTTAATGCGGACCGGGGGGGGTACGTCATTTCGAAATAAAAAAACGTTTCAAAATAAAAGACCGCTTATTATAGTCCCAGTCTAAGTCGAGCGGTCTTTTATTTTGAAACGTTTTTTTATTTCGAAATGACCGTATTAAATAAAACAGAAATAACAAATTACTTCTTGTGCGGCCCGGTACTGATTGATCCACGGACCGGTACCGGTCCACGGCCCGGGGGTTGGGGACCACTGCACTAGGTGGAGGAGTATCACCATTCGCCTGCTTCACCTCGGCTGAAAAGAAGGGACAGGGCATCAGGCTTTGTGTTCTTGGCCCCCAGTCTGTAAGATGGGGAAAAATTAAAACCGTTAAAAAAACATAGACCAGCGAGCTTGACGAGGATTCAGCCATTTAGCTTTTCTAATGTACTGCAGGTTCTTGTGGTCTGTCCAAACCAGGAGCGGGTGTTGTGCCCCCTCCAGCCAGTGCCGCCACTCTTCTAGCGCCACCTTCACGGCAGGAGCTCTCGATTTCCCACATCATAGTTTTGCTCTGCTGCTATCAGGCGGCGTGACAGAAAGGCACAGGGGTGAAGCTTGTCATCAGCCTCAGCTTGCTGGGACAGAACGGCCCCCATCCCCTCATTGGAAGCGTCGACTTCCACCACAAACTGGCGAGAGGGGTCGTGAGGATAGGCGCTGTGGTGAACCGCCACTTTAACTCCTGGAAGGCTGCGTCTGCTTCGACGGACCTGCGGAACGGCACCTGCGGGGATGTGAGACTGTGGAGAGGAGCTGCTATTGCGCTGAAGCCTCTGATAAAATGCCTGTAAAAGTTGGCAAAACCTAGAAATTGCTGCACTTTCTTGCGGCTATCAGGTCCATCTGCACCTTTCCAGGTGCTACGATAAAGCCCAGGAAGGAGACGGTTTCGGCATGAAAATCACTCTTTTCTGCTTTGACAAATAATGTATTTTCTAGGAGATATTGCAGAACGAGTTCAACATGTTTCTTGTGGGTCTCCCAAGTCGGAGAGAAAAATCAAGATGTCATCAATAAAGACATATACAAAGTGATCTAGAAAGTCTCTCAACACCTCATTAATCATAGATTGAAACACAGCTGGGGCGTTAGTGAGACCAAACGGCATAACCAAGTATTCATAATGGCCGGTTGGCGTATTAAATCTAGTGTTCCATTCATCCCCTTCCCGAATGCGGACGAGGTGATAAGCATTACGCAGATCTAATTTGGTAAAGATCCGTGCCTGTTGAAGTTGGTCGAATACTGATTACATGAGGGGAAGGGGATATCTATTCTTAACAGTGATGCTGTTGAGCGGGCTATAGGCAATGCATGGGTGGAGGGTTCCATCTTTTTTCCCCACAGCACCGGCTGGGGATGAGGACAGCCTATTCAGACCTGCTTTTAGTGAGGTTTCAATGTATTCTTTCATGGCCTGCCTCTCAGGCCCAGAAACCGAATAAAGCCGGCCCTTGGGGATGGTGGAGCCCGGCAGAAGCTCTATGACGCAGTCAAAGGGGCGATGAGGTGGAAGAGTGGTGGCCTTACTTTTGCTAAAAACCTCTGCGAGGTGGTGATAGCAGCCTGGCACTGCGGTCAGATCGATGGTTTCTGGGTCTGTGACAGAGTGAGCAGAAACATTGTTATCCAGCGAAATGAAGATGTCTACTGGTTGGTACGAAATGTGTGAAATGTCAAATAGTGCGCTCCCGTTGAGCCTTAATAGGTTTACTCTGTGGTTTGACCCACAGCCCCTGTCTCCGAGCTAACCCCCAGTCGAGCAGACTCTCATCAGCCCCCAAGTCAATTAAAACTCCCAGCTCAAAGTCTCTGTGGCGGTGTGTGATTCTTACTGGAGTTAATTTTCGTGGTGTGGGGGTGACGGCTGTGAAGTGACTCACCACTAGGTCTGCTTTCACGGGGCAGGCAGCGATGAGGTGGCCCTGCGTGCCGCAGTAAAAGCACTGACCCTCCTGGGAACGCCGCTGCCGCTCCTCCCGGGAGAGCCGGGCCCTTCCCAGCTGCATGGGCTCCTCCTCCGGTTTGGAACCGGGTCAAGGATGCTGCTCGGGAGGGAACTGATGTGGTGCAGCGCACCGGAGAGCCCCGCGCCGCTGCTTCCGCTCCTACAGCCGGTTATCCGTGTGGATGGCGAGGTCCGGAGGGAGGTCCAACGGAACCAGAAGATCCTGGATAGGGTCTGAGAGCCCCTTCAGGAAGACATCATACAATGCTGTGGCATTCCACCCGCTCTCCGTCCCCAGGGTATGGAAGCGGATGGCAAAATCATAAACCGAGTCTCCCCCCTGCTTCAGCATGCTGAGTTTCCGAGCCTTTTCCCGATCAGTCGCCACTGGGTCGAAGACGAGTCTGAGAGCCCCGGCGAACCTCTCCAGCGTAACACACACTTCGGACCCCCTGGCCCACTCTGCTGTGGCCCACGCCCGGGCCCTCCCCGTGAGATGTGACATCATGAAGGCGACTTTAGCTCTTTCTGTGGGGAAGTCACGAGGTAAGTGCTCAAAGTGCATTTTGCATTCGATAATGAACCTACTTTGGCGAGGGTCTCCGGAGTACTGTTCCGGGGGTGCCAACCTGGTGCATGCGCCGGCAGGTGTGGCTACGAAGGAGGGCTCTGGAGTAGCTGTGGCCTGGGCGGTTGCTGCGGCTGTGTCCTTGGAGAGGAGGGTGCGGATCTGTTCCACCTGGGCACCGAGGCGACCCACCTGGGCTATCATGTTGGTTTCAAACTCACCTGCTCCTCATGCTGCATGAGCCTGGAGGCTTGGAAGTGCAGTGCCGCTCTCAGCTGCTTCCGCTCTGCCGAGTCCATTCTGGCCAGTGTGTACTGACAACGGATGAAGCAGATGACTTTTATTTTTTAACACCAGGTAACACCGGGAAAACAAAAAGCGCCTCACGATGAGGGATGATCAAAAGCACAAACTAGAACTACAAAAAGGCAGAGCCAAAAAAAAAAAAAAAAAAAAAAAAAATCACTCTTTCGAGGAACTAGATGAAAACAACAAAAAAAGCTAGACTACAAGATAAACTACAAAAAGGCAAAGGCCAAAAAAAAAAAAAAAAAGTAAATCGCTCTTTCGAGGAACTAGAAGACAAAACAAAAACTTGACTACAAGATACTACTGACTAGACTATGACAAGAGTGCTGGTGATCAGGACAATAGACTTGACACACTGGCACAGGACAAAGAAAGACACAGACTATAAACACATGGAGGGAAATGGGGAACAGGTGGACACAATCAGGAATCAGACTGGTGACACATGAGGAAGGGCAAGTGACCTGAAAATAAAAAAGGAAGTCACAAAACAAACATGGAGACAGGACAAAAACTCAACTTGACACACCGGTGTGACAGTAGACGCGCACACAGACGCAGACACTTGGATGAGAAGCGTGTAAATAAGTGGGTCAGCAAGAGAAATGACTGCACTAAAATTTTGTCATCTTGTGTTGTGGCGCCACTTTGTTGAGGATACCCAAAATTTGACTGACCTGCTCTTGCTATGTAATCCTCTGTCTCTGGTTTCTCTCCACTGAACAAAAGTTAAATTAAATTAATTAAAGTAACAATCTGAGCTCATTGTTTCCATTTAAACTTTGTTCAGTCTTCATCTTCTCTGCATGGAAGTGATTCTTTTCTTCATCCTGGTATTGCTAGTTGGTCTGGACTTTTGTATAGACTTCCATGAATGTCTGTGTTGGTGATTACCAGGGGATGAATCATAGTGATTTTTATCATTTACTACCATTGTCAAATCAAAATCATTCCCTGGCCAATGCTTTGGTCCATTCATTCATTCATTTTCCAACTGCTCATCCTTCACAGGTCGCAGGGAGCTGAAACTGATCTGATATTGGTTGAGGTACACCCTGGACAGGTCACCAGTTCGTCACAGAGGCGACACATGGAGACAAAGGCAGACACAGGGAGAACATTGCACTCCATGTGTGACGACGGGTGGTAAATAGGACCAAAGAGGTGGACGCTGAGTTCACAAGTGGTGATGTGTTTATTCAGGAAGACACAAAAAGGGGGGAGAGGACGACAGTGGGGTAAGGGTCTGGGAGAGGAGCGGGTCCGGGTTGGCAGCTGCTGAGCAGGGGTAGGTAATCTGTAGCACAGGGAGCTTAGGGTCAAAAAACAAGGCAGGAACACGGAGAAGGAAAAAACACAGGAAGACCAGGAAAGCACAGGGAGCATCAAAAAACACTGGGAGTCTAAGTCTAAGTCTAAATCGTATAGGTTACCACGGGGGAAACTGTAAAGATCTAGCAAAGAGTGAATAGAGAACCGGTGTATAGAGTTAACTTGAAACGAAAGCTTCATTTAAATGCTGATCTAGGATCAGTGTCATTACCTCAAATGTAATATTGACCACAAGACTCAGCAGTTAACCTACACTGCAAGGCTGTTTGCAGGGCTGCAAGGATGTTTGTATTTCAGCCGAAGACAGATAGTCTGAAAGAGGAGTAAAACCACTTCCCAGGCAAATCAACCACCATCTACACCCATGGGACTTACATGAGGATAGGGTAAGTCAACAGCCCACAGGTGTCCTTAATGTCCTTTTTAATTAATCTGGTTTTTCATTTGCTACCATTCCCAATATTCTTATGTTTGATCATCCCATGTTTTTGGCATGTTGATGTAAAAACTAGCCACAAAAAAATCCCTTAAAATTTCAAAACAGTGGGGACACCAATATCGTCTGTTGTTCACACTTTGCATTTGATGTTGTTCTTGTGATTAAAAAAAGGAGCCTATCAGTTAACATTTTCAACCAACTTATTTTGTGTAACCAACATTCCAAAACTCAAATATATTCAGCTTACAATGATTGAAACAGAGTATAGCACTAAATCCATACCAGAGAAACTTTCCAATAAATTACTTAAACAATGAACTGAACTGTAATTTTATGTTGTCAGATTTCTAAAGTCATCCAATAATGGGTTCACAGACTAATACATTTGGGGAGCTGGAGGCCAGAAGAGGACTCCAATCAGTGCAAACCCAGTTTGAATGTTTTTATCTGCCTTTGTTCCTGCTGGAGGAACATTTCATTAGAACAAAGGTACACCATAGAGCAGAGAGAGGTCTGGTTATACAAGACTGCACTCATCAGTCACCTTCTGCGGATTCTAAATCTTGCAGCCTTCCCAGGTTTTACATCCAGTGCTTCATTTCACAGCTCCCTCTTATCCTCTGCTTCAGTCCGTACCCCTGCTCCCTCTCATCTGTATCCGCCACCCAGCGAGTCTCCACCTCAGGGGACACTTGACGTTGGCAGGTATAAATTCTCCACCAAGCCCCCTTTGCTCAGTGGGGTCTTACGCTGTTCTGCTTAATCTGGATGCCACAGCACGGCTTCCCCCTCTCAGCAGTTCTCAATAAATAAGTAGTGATAAAGTATGTCAAGTAAAATGCACAGCATCCCATGTGTTTTTAATAAGACTGCACTTTCATTAGCAACATGGATTTGCAAACCTTCTTTACCTCAATTCAAATATTGCTGTATGACACACACACACACACACACACACACACACACACACACTATATTTCACTATTGAGTTTTAGTATTGTTCAGTGTTGCAACATCCTCAGTTGATATTTATTTTTTTATTTAATATGTATTTCTTTATTTCTTTATTTTAAAAAAAAGCTGTTCATGTTCTTTTTTAATTTGGAATAATGAATCCTCTTTTTTTGTTTTTTAATTTTTTATTGAATTCTTAATAGCAGAGTGTATGAGTACAGGGTTAATAATACATTTTGGAATAGACATATTATGACATGTCACATAGAGAAACATTTTTTAAAAAATAGAAGAAAAAAAATGTATGAAAAAAGTAGGAAAGAAAAGCAAATAAATATTTCACAAATAAGTTGTGAATAGTAGATGCTATCATTCAGCACTTTACTCAGGTTGAAGGTGACCTTGACTTTGAGGAGACAAAACAATGAATGCTTCCATATTCTGTGGTTAGTTCATATTTCACAAGTTGGAGAGTTCAAACCTTCAGTGAGTTAGCTACGGTCATCGCTCTGTGATGAAAACACTGTACTGTACTGTAGTGTGACAATGTTGCTAAAAATAGATCCAATAAGACCAATATAAAAACAGTGACACAATCAGACAACCAGTTGGAAACAACTAGCCCCCAGGTTAGTTAAATGTATTTGAAAGAGAAAGCAATTGCTACCCCACATGTCTGTACAGACTCACTTCCTGTTTAAAACTTCTTTAACTCTTCCTTCCTAACGTGAGGGATTACTGTGGTTTTACCTCTAAATAACATGGTTTCTATCTGCTGTAATTTGTTGTTGTGAGATCTCAGTATTTACTTTGGTAAGTACAGTGATAGAATCCCTGATAGAATTGTTGACCAGAGCATCAAAAAGAAAGCCCACATTGGGATAAACTGTAGTTCTTCCCCAAAGAACACTAATTAGTCATTGATTAAAACCACTTGGGGGCAGAACTTCACCACGAGCTAAACATCCCAAACATTTGACATATTATGGTCTCAGAGTTGATATGGCTCATGGGTTAATAATTAGTTTACACTTCCAGCAGTTCACCAAACCAAAACAGTAATGTTGTGGGCCATGAAACCAAAAAATGAGATATTAGAGAATTCAACCTTAAAAGGACTGTGGGCCCTTTTTAAAAACATTTATATCTATCTGAAGTGCATGGCGCAAGTGCATTTGGTGCATGTCAGACTCCACCTTTGATAGTTAAACAGTGCATAATTTGGGTGAAAAGTGAAATGGCGAGTCATGTGCATGTCTTCGTCTTTAGGAAGGTCAACTACTCGGCATACTAAGGATCTGACTTCAAATGATGACATTTCTGCCTCTACCCAGATGATTGAGGGATTTGGAACAGGTGGACATTCAAGGTAAAGCAACAATAATAATAAATCGAGTGGGCTGTCATCTAGAAAGTAATTTGTATAATATCCAATTTATGAGTAGCATATCCTTTATTCAGTAAAACAACAGTAAAACAACAAAATGTTGTAATCGATACAACTACAACATGTGTCTCACACAGAAGTGGCCACTACAAAACAAAATCGCCAAAAAGCAGTTATGGTGAGAGACAGATGGTGGAAGAAACATCCGGTTGAGAGGAAAGATGAGTCACAACAAAAAAAAAAAAACATTATCTGGCTAGAGGACCACCAGTTCCTGAAAATGCAGCAAACCCCTCCATCTCCATCCATCTGGATGATCACAAACAGACAGCATCATTTCACATTTATTTCAGTCCCATTGGTCAGAAATCAGTGAGGGCTGGTCAGATATCAGTTGCAGAAGAGGCACAGGGTGGAGAGGACGAGCAACAACGAGAGGGTATAGGTCCTAGCGTTAGAGGTAGCAGCAGAGGTGGTGAAGGAACCAGAGAGGGGGAAGGAGGCAGGGTCAGAAGAGGCAGAGATCCTTATAGTTTCAGAGATCTTGTCAATGTATGCAACATACTACACTAAATGACTAGATGACAGCATCATGCACAAAGAGAAGATATAAAGGTACAAATCACATACTTCGGAATATTGAAATATAATGTGTATAATGTGCTCCAACAAAGGTGGGCTCTAGTAGAAAATCTCAATATCTGTCTTTATTTTTGGCAGAGAGCCAGGGCTAGATTTTGATGCCCTGATGAGCATGCTGTCCTACTGTCCACTGTTGTACCCTGGTATATATATGGGAACTGCAGGGTCATGACATGCATGACAACAGACCAGGAGAGAAAAAGCCAGGGGCCCAACAATTGCTTTAGCCAGCTGCCACACTTCCCCCTCTACTGTCTTGATTCACTGTTTTTTTGAGAATGGGGGTGACAGCAGCCAGTTTGAGTGAGTGAGGGACTGAACTAGAGCTGAGGGAGGAGTTAATTTCATAAATCAGTGTGGAGATAGTTGGTAAACGCTCCCTGATGAGGTGGGATGGGATGAGGTCCAGGACACGTGGAGCTTTTCATCCCTTTCATGATGTTGGACAGCTCCCCCTGGCAGGCGGGCATAGGGCAGGAGAGGACAGGTAGCTGTATATACTGTCAGTTTTGTTTTGAAAGAAAGGAGTTATACTTATCAGTTGTGAATGAGTTGGAGATATTTACTGTTTATTTACTGTGAAGAACATTACAATCAAATTTTATTTGTATAGCTCAAAGTCACAAAACACTTTACAATCTGTACAGGGAGTGACACCCTCTGTTCTTAGACCCTCGGTTCGAGTAAGGAAAAAATTGCCAGAAAAAAAAAACCTTTAACAGGGAAAAAAGGTGGAAGAAACCTCAGGAAGAGCCACAGAGGAGGGATCCCTCTCCCAGGACAGACACACGTGCAATAGATGTCACATGTACAGAATAAATCGACACAAACATATTGTACAATGACTGATAAAATGATTACAGTAGCAGTGGAACCTGTGATAGAGAGGCATGGATGCACAGCAGCAGCAAATCATAAACTAACTATAAACTGTAATATGGTAACATCACACCAAACTTGCTTTGTAAGAATGCAGATCAGTGCATGTTGAGGGCAAGAGGTGATGAATTTTGTCTCTAATAGTAATCTCTATAATTTTATCATTAAAGAAGCTCATGAAGTCATTGCTGCTTAGACCTAAAGGAATAGATTCAGTAGAGCTGTGATTCTCTGTTAGCCTGGCTACAGTGCTGAAGAGAAACCTGGGGTTGTTCTTATTCTCCTCTATTAATGAAGAGTAGTAGGCTGCTCTGGCATTACGGAGAGCCTTCCTGTATGTTTTGAGATCATCTTGCCAGACTAGATGAGATTCTTCCAGTTTAGTGGCACGCCATTTGTGTTCAGATTTACGTGCCTCTTGCTTTAAGTTTCGATTCTGCTGGCTATACCATGGTGCTAGCCTTCTTTGTTTAATTCTTTTTCAGAGGTGCAATAGAGTCTAGAGTTATCTATAATGAGCCTGTAGTACTTCGTTTTGTTAAAGACTTCTTTTAGGATAACATGAGGGTACTTTTGATAAGTTGGGGTAGTCAGAGTCGTTGTCAATGTTTAGTTCAGTCCTCAGAAACTCAATTTTCAGACCATTCACTTGAAATTGCATGATCTGTGTGGTTGTTTTTTATCGTTTCCTGTATAGGTTCGGTACAATGAGTAACCTTAAACAATAAACGACCATCCAAAGCACTCACATTAACAGGATGGTACAAAGGAACAGTCTTAATCTGGTTTTGTCGGGCTAAATTCCAGTCCATCAGGCTCTCATCTGCTCCGGAGTCAATTAAAACCCCCTGAATATGGTCTGATCATTCATGGTTTTACCTGGGTCACTGATTGAGGAGGAAAGGCAGAGGCAAATCTGCTCACCAGTGCCCTCCTCCTGGCTGGTAAGCTCAATCTTTTCCTGGACCGGTGGCGCGTTGGTCGCCCGGCTGTCCACAGTAGAAGCAGCAGCCCTGCTGTAGTCGACGTCGTCGCTCTGGCGAGATCTTAGTCCTGCCCAGCTGCATAGGCTTCTCTGATCCTTGTAGTGGCGTAGTCTTCCCGGAACCTGCCAATGTGGGGAACAAAGAGGTCCTTGACGGTAGGATAACTGTAGGAACTGCAGTCCGTCCCTCTCGGGGTCTGTTGTCCTCATGAATTGACATGGCTATGATGGCTTCTAGATCCTGGGGAAGCTCCAAGGCTGCTATATGATCCTTAATAGGTTCTGAGAGTCCATTCATAAAAGCGTCTATTAAAGCTGGTGTGTCCCACCCGCTATCAGCAGCTACTGTGCGGAACTCAACAGCGTTATCTATGACTTGGCGATGGCGCTGCTTGATCTGCATGAGGGCCCGAGATGCTTCTCTGGCAGGTATTGAGTAATCAAATATTTTGCTCATGGTATCTTGAAAAACTGTGAATGACTGGCAGATGTAGGAGTCTCTGGACCATTCAGCAGAGGCCCAAGCAGCAGCTCTGCCAGTTAAATGAGACACCATAAATGCCACTTTAGCCTGGTCTGACACAAAAGCTACTGGTTGTGCTTGAAGTGCAGATCGCACTGAACTAAGAAAGTTCTACAGTCCCCTGAGTCCCCTGAAAACTTCTCCGGGGAGGCCAAATGCAGAGACAGGGGAGCCGTCTGGCTAATGGTTGGTACAGGACTCTCCGCAGGTGGTGTTGCTGAAGGTGCCGTCCCAGGTGAGTGAGGACTTTGTGTAGTTTCCCCACCAGGTGGATGATTTGAGAGGTGATGGAGGCTTGAAAATCCTCCTGATGCTCTGTGAGGTCCTTCACGCCATGGCCGATTGTGCTCAGCTGTGCCTCATGCTGAGAGATCTTGGTGCCCTGTGCAGAGAGGGCGGTTTGGAGTTTCTTTGAGTTGGCCAAGCTTTGAGGACAAGCTTTAAGAAAGTGTGGAGTCAACAGCTGACAGTAAGATCTTCTAGAATTCACTTCAGGTAATTTAACTAGGATTAATTTTACTCTGCTGTACCCGAAACTGGATTGGACTCAGGTGTGAACAAGTGACACGCCCCCGAAACCACAGCCTTTTGTAATTTGCAAAAGAGGGCGGACTTCTCACTTATCAAGGAGCTTAAATAGACACAGTGAACTCCCATCTTCAGGACAAGCTTGAAGAAAGTGTGGAGTCAACAGCTGACAGTAAGATCTTCTAGAATTCACTTCAGGTAATTTAACTAGGATTAATTTTACTCTGCTGTACCCGAAACTGGATTGGACTCAGGTGTGAACAAGTGACACGCCCCCGAAACCACAGCCTTTTGTAATTTGCAAAAGAGGGCGGACTCAGGGAGTGGCACCTGCACCTATTTCAACAAGCATTCTGCGCTGCAGCGTCAGCGGAAGCGTCAGCCCTCGTCTGAAGCCCTCCTCGTGTGAAGACCTACTTGGGTTAAGACAAGCGAGTCTACCTGCGCGAGTCCACCGAGCAAGGCAAAACTATCCTCCATCTGTCCTACCTATATCACCATGTGCTTCCAGAAGATCCCCGTAGTTTCTACTGCACGGACCCCCCTACGCCGCAACCTTCGCACCAGGAATCTATTTAACCTGCGGCCACTGGAACACTATACACCCACCAAAACCTTCTCTGTTGGCCTATGGAACTGCCAATCTGCTGTCAACAAGGTGGACTTTATCCCAGCTTATGCCAGCGGTCTATCCCTGGACCTACTGGCCCTCACCGAAACCTGGCTTAAAACAGAAAACACCGCCACTCAGGCAGCACTCTCCGCAGCTCACTCCTTCTCCCATACCCCCCGTCTCTCCAAGCGAGGAGGAGGAACTGGGGTCCTGGTTAACAACAAATGGAACTATGCTCCCCTGCTCCTCAACACCAACTACTGCTCATTTGAACACCACGCAATCAAAGTCATAGCTCCGGTCAAATGCTCAGTGATCGTCATCTACCGTCCTCCTGGACCTCTGGGTGACTTCGTCAATGAGTTAGACACGCTACTGTCCTCAATCCCTGAACTTGAGTGCCCGCTGCTGGTCCTCGGTGATTTCAACATCCATCTAGGCAAAGCTTACGCCACAGACTTTCTATCCCTCATCAACTCATTCGACATGCAACTAGTCAGTACTCCCCCAACTCACAAAAATGGCAATCATCTGGATCTCGTCCTTACCAAAAACTGCAAAACTGATGACATAATGGTCACACCATTACATACCTCGGACCACTTCTTCATCCACTTCACGGTTTCCCTCCCAGAACTACCTACCACCCCTCAACCCATGACCACCTCTCGACGCAATCTCCGCAACTTGTCTGCCACCCACTTCGCCTCAATCGTCGCTACTGCCCTTCCCCCTCCCAACAGTTTCTCTCCGCTAGATGTCAACGCAGCCGCAGAATCTCTCAGTTCCACACTAACCGCATGCCTAGATTCCCTGTGCCCTCTTTCTAGAAAACCAGCACGCTCCACTCAGCCCCGCCCATGGTTGACTGATGCCATCCGCTCGTCACGTACAGCACTCAGAGCTGCAGAACGGAAATGGCACAAATCCAAAAACCACGCTGACCTAGAAGCCTTCCAATCTCTCCTAGCGTCATTCTCTTCATCTGTCACGACTGCTAAAATGGAATATTACAACAAGAAAATCAGCAGCACAACTGACACACGGAAACTCTTCTCCGCCTTCAAATCGCTGCTCAATCCTCCCCCACCCCCACCTGCCACCAACCTCACTGCTGACAGCTTTGCCTCCTTCTTCACAGACAAGGTGGCGATAATCAGCAAACAATTTTGTGATCCCCCCGGTCACAACCTGCTACTCCCCCGAGACAACAGCGCAACTCTCTCCTCGTTCACCCCTCTCTCGGAAGACGAGGTATCCAAACTGATCATAAACAACCGACCCACCACCTGCCCACTGGACCCCATCCCCTCTAAACTCCTACAAGATATCGCTCCTACAGTAGTCCCACCGATCACATCCGTGATTAATGCCTCACTGTCCTCAGGCGTATTTCCAGCGGCCTTCAAACAAGCCAGAGTTACGCCATTACTAAAAAAGACTACGCTTAACCCCGCCTCGGTTGAAAATTATCGGCCGGTGTCACTGCTCCCCTTCCTCTCGAAAACCATTGAGAGGGCGGTCTCTAAACAAATCACTGACTTCCTCACCCATCACCACCTACTTGACCCAAAGCAATCGGGTTTCAGAAGTGGCCACTCCACCGAAACAGCCTTACTATCTGTCTCAGAAGCCTTAAAAACAGCCAGAGTACGAGGGCAATCATCTGTACTCATCCTTCTCGACTTATCGGCTGCCTTCGATACAGTCAATCACGACATACTCCTAACCACACTCGCTAACATGGGCATTACAGGCTCTGCCCACTCCTGGCTCGAGTCCTACCTCGCTGGACGCTCCTTTAATGTGTCTTGGCAAGGTCGTCTGTCATCGACTCATACCCTCTCCACGGGGGTGCCGCAGGGGTCGGTGCTGGGTCCCCTTCTGTTTGCCATCTACACCACCTCGCTGTCCCATGTTATCCGCTCACACGGCTTCTCCTACCACTGCTATGCCGATGACACACAGCTATACCTGTCGTTCCAGCCGGACGACACCACGGTCTCCGCACGCATCTCCGCCTGTCTCTCTGATCTGTCAACTTGGATGAAAGACCACCATCTCCAGCTTAATCTGTCAAAAACCGAACTCCTGGTCATCCCTGCCCATGAGTCAATCTGCCATGACTTCAACCTGAAAATTGGTACTGTCACCATTACCCCTAACCATGCTGCTAAAAACCTGGGCGTGGTACTAGATGATCGTCTTTCTCTCTCTGAACACATTTCCTCCGTAGCGAGGTCATGTCGCTATGCATTGTACAATATTAGAAAAATCAGACCGTACCTGACCCAATATGCCGCTCAGCTCCTGATTCAGGCTACAGTCAGCTCCCGCCTCGATTACTGCAACTCGCTCTTGGCTGGCCTACCTGCTTGCGCGATCAAACCTTTGCAAATGGTCCAGAATGCCGCAGCGCGACTGGTTTTCAATCAACCTAAAAGGTCACATGTCACCCCACTCTTCAGCGACCTGCACTGGCTGCCTGTAGCTGCCAGAATTAAACACAAAGCTCTGACGCTAGCCTACAAAACCATCTCAGGATCTGCCCCTGCCTATCTCAGCGCCTTACTAAAGGCTCACGTCCCGACCAGGGCGTTACGCTCCGCTCATACAAACCGTCTAGTTGTACCCTCGCCTCTCGCAAAGCGAGGTTACTCTAAACTCTTCTCTGTGGTCGTCCCCAAATGGTGGAATGACCTACCAACGGCTACTAGAACAGCAACATCCCTTTCTACCTTTAAAAAACTTGTAAAAACCTTTCTGTTTCGAGAATGCTTCCCTGCCTAACAAAACTAACAAAACTAACAACTATTCTGTGCTCCTTTACACCTTTCTCAGCTTATGTCCTCCTCTGTAAGTCGCTTTGGATAAAAGCGTCTGCTAAATGCAATGTAATGTAATGGCTGAGTCCATATTTGGTCAGCTCGTTCTGTCACGATCAAAAATAACAACTCAAACTAGACTGAACACGAGAATACCTGAACACAGGGTGGTCATGCTTGACAAAGACAACTGACAAAGACAAAGGGAGACAAGGACTATTTATACATGAGGTGAGTGAAAACAGGTGAACCCAATCAGGGGCAGGGCAACTAATTACAAAGGCGGGAAAATAACACAAAGGGAGGAAGTCAGGGTCTGAAACGAGAGGGAAAAGGTGAGTACAAAATAAAACAGGAAGTGCTTAAAACAAAACACTAAACATGACTAAAATTAACACACTTGACGAGGCACGAAACAGTGATTTATCCTGTGGGGACCATGAATAACTATATTAACTTATAACAGTTAGCTATCTTGACTAAGCCAGATGTTGTTTGATGGAGACACTGCACAAAGTACAGGGAGTGACATATACAGCATCCAGATGATGCTGCAGTAACCCCAACCAGCAGCAGGTGTTCTGTTGTAAAGTTAGAAACAGCTGGTGTAGCCAGCCATTGTTCTGTTCCTGGGGGGTTAGTTCATGACTCTGCCTGACTGCATATCAGACAGGGAGCTTTACCTCCAGTGCTTCTCTTTTGTGCAGTAACTTTGATGTACAGTAAGTGATCCTGGCAGAACTATCCCTTAAAAGCAGTTAGCTCCATAAATAGTTTTCGTTGTGCTGATGACAGTTCTTAATGCACGTACTGTGATCTCTGGTGGCAGCGTAGTGTATGTTTCCATTTAGGCAGATTTAATGATGCAACATGCAAACCAACTGGGTGACAACACGCAGAACAAGCTGGGTGCTTAACACACATCCATGAAAACAAACATGATCCATGTGCATGTGAGCGAACACCCAGGACACACACACACACACATACTAATGGTATTTACAGAGAAAGATGTAATAAATCTTCCTGCTTCCTCTGCCACCTGTTTTTACTGCAGAGGCTCCGCTGCTGGCATAAATTAATGATCTGGCTGAGAGTCGGTCCTCTCTGAAGACCTGAGGGAGGCTGAAGGAGATGCAAGGAGAGAGGAGAGGGGAGAGAGGTGGAGAGAGGACGAGGAGACAAATTAAAATAAGGAGTGATGTAGAGATGGGACAAGTGGAAGGAAACAGTGTAGTATGATGTCGTTCATCCCTGTGTACTGTTCCAAGTCAGCCACCCGGTTTTCCAGGATGACGATCCTTTTCTCCTTCTCAGCATACTGCAGTTTCAGCGTCTTCACCTCCTCCACCATGTTGAGAATTGTTTTCTGCTGTTGCCTAATAGAAGAAACCTCTTCGGTCAGAAAAGTCGAGTGACATTTTTATACCATCGACCTCCTTGGCTGCTGGCTTCTTTTATATATATATATATATATATAGTACATACCCACACATATACAGGTACATGTCTACACAGACACATATACACACCTATCGCACTTAAACATATTCATACAGATGCACACACATGTTTAAGTAAGAAAGAAATTTTAAAAAGGGCAAGAAAAAAAGGGTACAATCTAGTAAATGATGATGAAAATGTTGGTGAGATAAGAGATGAGTGGGTTGGTTACTGAGAGATGTGATTTCAGATTCAGAGGGGAACACTACCACACAAGACTGAGAGTTTCTGTGTTACTGAAAACCAAAAGTGCTGTACAGGTGGGACATACATACTGGACTTGAACGGCGACCCTCCCTCCACCAAGCCAAGTCTCTATGGACTGAGCTACTAATGAGCCACCCCCAAGTTTGACAGAATTTTAGTTGTGGAGTATTTCATGATCTGTTCTGCCGGATACGATGGTTGGAGTGTGTTAATATATTGATTTTATTTTTGGTGACTGATTTGAAGATATTGAAGGAAGTTTCCCCCTTATCTGGTCTTTAAACGTGATGAATGAGTCATTTTGGAATAGATGGTGGAGATGTGTGATTCCTTTTTGCTCCTATGTGGTGAAGTGAATTGGAGATTTGTTGATTTGAAAGTCTGGGTTGTGCTAGAGAGGTATGTAGATGCAAGGAGTCAGTTGTGATTTGGTGATCTCAAGTGTTTTCCACCAGGCTGTCAGGGTTGAGAAGATGAGTGGGTTTTTAAAGCAATTGTGGGTTTTAATGTTTGAACTAGTGAACGGTAAATTGGAGATTTTTACATGCTTACATTCTTCCTGCTCTAATTTAATGTGTATGGGCCGGGTTAGAGTGAATCCATTTAACAAGATATTGTGGTTTGCTAGATAGTAATTGAAGAAATTGGTCCATCCCTGAGTTTATTTTTCTGTAGAGTTGAAAGGCTGATTTTTAATTTTTTTTATTTTTCCTGGCATCCCTGTCTGGGGCCTCTGTGAAGTGTGAACCTTTGTGGTATGATCCCATTAGTGGTGGCAGTAGTTGTGGGTGCATTGTAAGGTATTCTTATCCAGTGAATGAACGATTCTCCAAAACGACTCTCCAAAACCAAACTTTTGTTCTTGTGCGATGTTAATTACATTTAATAGTCTTAAAAGGCTGTCTTCTTCTTTAGACTTTGTTTGACGCTTCAGTTTTTTTCCCTATGATAATGTCATATGTACTTTCACATTTTATTTCATTTGGAAAGGTCCAAACCATCAGGTGTGCAACAAAGAAAAGTGAAAAGAGGAGGAGAAAAAGAAGCCAAACAAAGAGGTCATTATCTTAACAATAAACATGGTTTTGTGTAAGTAGCAATAAGCTAATGCTAGTTTATATTCTCTACAGATTGAAGGATGTGAATCTGAATGGCAAGTTTAGCAATTTGGACATTGTGGTAAAAAAAAAGGTCAGAGCCGGAACTGTCACACTGAGTTGAGTTTTATTCAGTTTTGGTGCAGATTACAATTTGACTGGTAACTCTTTTTCGGACACTGTTTCTACACTGCTACTCAGCGAAAGGAACATCCTACCTGCCTCTGATTGGCCAGTACTCGTTGCCTTCATGGGTTTGAGTTGGTTGGTTTATCTCACCGTGTTGAGGACTGAGATTGATCAAGGTGAGGGCAAGAATGTCAGCCAATCACAAGCAGGGTAGGGTGGGCCTTCACTGAATAGAGCGGCAGTGACAGAGAGAAAAATATAAAGGAGTGAGGAGACAAGAGAGAGAAAAATATAAAGGAATGAGGAGACAAGAGAGAAAAAAAATATAAATGAGTGAGGAGACAAGAGAGAAAAATATAAAGGAGTGAGGAGACAAGAAAGAGAAAAATAGAGAGAAAAATATAAAGGAGTGAGGAGACAAATTATAAAAGAGTGAGGAGACAAGAGAGAGAAAAATATAAAGGAGTGAGGAGACAGGAGAGAGAAAAGAGGTCTGTGAGTCAGTGTGTCATGGCGTGTGCTAAACTGAGGAAGGTTGACACCGAGAACCGACTTTTAATCCAGAAGATTGCAGCCAAGTCAGACAATAACTTATTATTATTATTATTATTATTATATTATGAATGATACAGTCAGTTGGACTGTGGGAGGAAGCCAGCGTACCCGGAAAGAACCCACGCAGACCATGCAAACTCCACACAAGTAAACTGGTTCAAACCAGCGACAGTGATAACTACTGCACCAGCAGGGGCGGACTGGCCATCTGTGTGATCTGGAGAATCACAGAACGGCCGGTACTCCAGAATGGCCGGTGGCCCACCACCAGGGTCAGACTGGCCTACAGGGGTCCCGGGAGTTTTCTCCGGTGGGTAGGTGTGGGCTACCTGCTGTAAAGGGTAGGCTAATATATTCTATAATCATAGTTGGCTGAAAATCTCAGGACATGTGTGTAAAGCTCAAGCATGTGGGAGTGTATTTTCATATTTAATATCTGACAGTACAGCTATCAAGATGTAGATGAGAATAGGGCAGAAGTGGTGGAAGAAGAAAGTGTGGCCTAAGAGGCCCCTGGTGAAGGCTGGTCCAGGCCAAAAGATTTTAAAAAATGATCCTCAGCTCCCCATTAGACCAGTTTCATACACCTCAGCCATTCTTGCCATTACAATGATAGAAACCTCAAGTCAGTACTAAATCTGTTTTTTTAAAAACCTGAAGCAATGTTGTCTTTTCCCTCTATTTTCTCTTCAGAGTACACCGGAATGCCTCATTTATGTGTTAAAAATCACATTTTATTTCTGGGGGAGTGCCCACAGACCCCTCCAGTACTTTAGTTCTCAAGTATGGTGTGTTTGAGTGAGTGAATGACAAAGAGAGAGAGAGAGGGAGAGAGAGAGAGAGAGAGAGAGAGAGAGAGAGAGAGAGGGAGAGGGAAAGAGAGACAGGTCTGTGTGACTGGGAGGGGGATGCTAGTCAGGTGGGTGGCTGTAATGTGATAAAATTATTTGTCTAGCTTGCTAACTTTTAGCACAACGCATTTAGGCTAGTTTGGCTGTAAAAACATCAGTATTGTCTATGGACCAGACAGCGCTTAGTGGCATTAGCCAACACTGACAGCATCTGTCACCATCATCCGCTGCCTTGGCCCGAGTGGACCAGTCAGGTACTAAATTCCCGGGCCACTTTTTTGCCTTAGTCCGCCCCTGTGCACCAGCGTGCCACCCAATGCTGCTTCAATATATAAAATAATTGTAATGTATAACTAAATTATAATGCAACTTAAACATGAAAATACTGTGGACTTTTCTTTTTTTCTCTATCCGGACCTCCTGAAATCAGAATTGACTACCCCTGATCTATACAGAGGATGGTGAAAAGGTCCCACCCAGTTTTAACTGGCAACTTTAAAGCTGAAACAACCCTGAAGCCTGTCCTTTGTGGCTTTTTCAAACCTATCATCTATTTTCTTAATTCATGGATTTTGTGATTATGCCCATCTGGCTGTGAAGCCTCTACTGTCATTACTGAGCACAAAGATGCCTTGTGGGATAGAGAATTCTATCAAGGGCCTCCCACATCACAAGCATGTAACCCATCAGAGGTTTGCAACAGCACTGTTAAATGTCCAGTAATCGCCTACTGATTCTGAAATACTTCATTTAGTTTCTGTGTGCCTAATTATTTCATGTGTATTTGGATACCTCCATTTGCATAGGAACATCAAATAAGAAAATGATCTGCTCATACAAACAACTGTGCAAGCCTCGCTTCAAAGCAAATTAGCTCAGCTCATGCATAGAAATGTACAGTGTCAGCCTGAGAACCATTGTACCGCAGGGGGGGAGCTAACACAGGAAGAAAGGAAGGTTTTAAAATAGAATATGTCAACCAGATTCTGTGTTTGTCTCAGGGGTACACACTCCAAAGAATATTTGGAAGGCTTGATTTACCCCTCGGTATTCTCAGGAAATTATTTCAAAATGACTTGTGACTGTGTCCCCAAATCTGCTGCTGTAATTGAGCTGTATCAGATCACCTAATCTGTTTTACATCGCAGTATTCTATGTTCCAGACACTGAATTGTAGTGGAAGCCCCAGAGTCTTTGTCCTCTGTATGATGTGTTTTAGGTCCTTGGCTAGGTGGAGCTGAGGTGCATTTAGGGTTAGAGTTAGGGTTCTCCAGTGTTGGTGTCCACCAAGCTTATAGTTTGTTTCACACTGACAACACACACCACACATCAGCCATCACAATCACACACACTGCTGACTTTCACACCTCATTAAGATCATTATTGTTCATCACTTTAATAAACTTCAGTTTACTGCTGTTAACTTTGGCGTACCTCATCTTCTTTGTCGCAGCCTACGAGCTGCTTGTAATTAATTGGGGGCTCGTCTGTTTTGAAGAAGTGTCATGAATGAAAGTGTCATGACCTGTTCTCCTGATCAGGAGATTTGCAGAAGCAGATTGTTTTGCCTGGTTAACTTGCCCAGATGTGGTCACTTGGTCACCCACAATGCCTGCAATGACTTCAACGATCCCACCCACTGCCTCTTCAGCCTCCTGCCCTCTGGAAGGAGAATGAGGAGCCACCGGGCGAGAACCAGCAGACTCAGAAACAGTTTTATCCACCAGGCCGTCAGGATGCCGAATTCCCTCTCAGCTCTCCAATCTTGTAACCAACCTAGGGCAACCTGTTTACCTTTGATGACATCTGGAACACTATGGTAGAGTGCATGAATCCCAGTTCACACTGTAGCAGATGGCAGTGATGGTGGTTGGGTTATGGTACAGGCTTGCATAAGCTACAGACAACATTCTGCAGAGTACAATCAACAACCTGAATGGTTGGCCACCCTTTCCCCTTTTGTTCTTTGGGGTATCTGTATCCAAATATCCATAACTGTAGTCCTAACCATGTCAAGATGGAATTGCTGGATGTCTGTAGGTAATACTATAAAGAGTGCAGTCTAAATCTGCTCTGTGGAAAGTGTCATGACATAACTTTGGTCATGATCTGGTGCAATTCCTAACTGAATCTCTTTTTCAAGATAATACTGCACATGGGTACACATGCATCATAGTCATGCTGGATTAACTTGGCAAACGGAGAAGTGCTCACTGACATGGATTTTAATGAATAAATGAACATAGTTTGAGAGAAATAAACCCTTTGTGTGCAGAGAAAATGTCTGTGAATTTGGGCATTTTCATTCATCTCCAGTGAACTTTGGTTCAGTGTAGATAAACCAGTTAAGGCAGTGCAGCGTGGAACACCCTTCCTTATTAATATTCTTTAGGTCACAGGCAGACTCAGATGTTACAAACACAAACTTAAGTGGGTCTATGAAATTTAGTTTTTCCACAGTTATGGCAGTTATATGGACCATTTTTGATAGTTGCTCAGGGGAAAAAAACATCCCGTAGAGTCTACATAGAATAATGACCAAAAATTGTCTGATGTTACATAACAGGTATAATTTGGAGCAAACAGCATTACCAATCTTAAAATCTATATTTTTTAACTCTGCTGGAGTAGAGTTTACAGAAGGAATGTTTAGCTGACAAATCTGCTACATTTTAATCCATTGTGTAATAATCTGAGCTGCTCTAATTGCAAATCAAGGGTCGACAACAAAAGGTAAATGTGGTCATTAGTACTGTGAAGTGAATATTAGGTAAACAAAAGAACATTTATTCAAATAAATTGGGAACAGCATAAAAAAACATTCTAATCTTGCAGAAGCAGCTTTCTTTGATCTCCTCTTGGTCAATCTTTGCTCCTCTTTTCTTTCTAACTTCTCTCATTCTCTCACAACATAAAAGTGTTAGGATTTCTGATCATAAATTTAAGATGTAAAAAAGATTAAATGCATAATTTATTCTCTTAAATCTCCTCCAGGCGCCTCATTCTCTATTTCTCGTCTTTTCTTCACTCCTTTTTTCACCTTCATCTCTTGTCCCTCTTCCTCCTCACCAACTTGAGGAGCTCAAGTTTTCACGTCCTTTCCTCTCCTTAATTTTTCCCCTCACTTTCTCCTTCATGCCTCCATTTATTCCTTCTTTGTCACTCCTCAAATCAACTCCTGTCCTCTCTGATTCTTTACTCCTCTTTTCCTGACTCCTCACCACAGTTTTCTTCTTTCTTTTTTTTTACACTCAATTTCTCTGTTCTCTGGTTTTCACTCTTTTCCTGTCTTATGTGCACTCTATATTCCATTTCTTCTTTACACTCATTTACAACAGCCATTCCTTCTCTTCCACCCCATCTCGATCATTTCCATGCACTTGTCTTGTCAGGGAGTTTTATTTCTATTTTTAGCTGTGTCAGGGATTATGGCATCCAGATTATCCTTTTTTAATTGACATGATGTCCAGGTCGTTGAACCTGTATTGTCCCATGGAAGGCACTGAAGGTTCACAGCTGCAGGCTGTAAAAAACAGGCTAGACTGTTCAAAAAAATCTGTCTCATCTATAGCATTAGTTGCACTTGCATTTCTATCATCCAACTCCTCTATTCCATCATTCACATATTTTTTCCCACCATCCAGACTTGTTCCGCCGTCTAATGAGCTGGCAGTAGCAGGAATAGTGTTGCAGGGAGTTATTTTGTGTTTCCAGTTCATGTCTGAGTAGAAGGACGAACGGACAGCGGTGGAGAAATTAATTAAGAAAACCTTGCAAATTAATGCAGTAATCACGTAATGGAAATGCTACTGCCAGTGAGTGTAATACAACTCTGCTATCAGCCATGGGCCTTACAGAAAGCCTTCCAAACGTGGGAAATGAACTATTGCCCCCTATCTGAGACAATGCCAGAGGGTATGCCATGGATCTGGATAACATGTTAAGGTAATAGTTGGGCGGACTCAAATGCTGAATACAACTTAGGCAGAGCCACAAAATGGGCAGCCTTAGAAAAGCAGTCTACAATGGTATGGATGATTGGGTTACCTAGAGAATCAGAGGGACCACTGACAAAATCCAGAGCAATATGTGACCAGGGCCCAAACTAATGGCAGTGCAGGATCAGGTTGAAGATGTTGAGCCACTCAAACTGCCCTCTCGATTTCCCAGGTAAGCTGAGCAACAACACGCTCGGGAGGCAGGATGTGGTCCAGAGGGGAACTGGTCTGCCGAGAGTTCAGCGTCTTGGCTGCCTGGATGTAGGCTAGATTTTTGTGGTCAGTCCAGATGACGAATAGTTCCTCGGTCCCTTCTAGCCAATGCCTCCACTCCTCCAAAGCCAGCTTGACGGCCAACAGCTCTCGGTTGCCAATGTCGTAGTTCTGCTCTGTGAGAGCCAGACAAAGGGAGAAAAAGGAGCAGGGGTGCAAATGTTTATCAGGACCAACAAACTGATATATCACAGCCCCGACTCCGGGGCTCCCGGGATGCGTGCGCCCCCATCGGTCTGTCCGACGCCCCCCTCTGCCTTGTCAACACCCCGCTATCGGGGCGCCCGCTCCGCTAACTTAATGAGCGGTATCGAAAACTACCGAGGTTCTTTGCTTTTTCGGGCGTTCGTGCACCCCCCACGGAGAATGCGCCCTGGGCGGCCGCCCACATTGCCCATAGCTAGGACCGGCCCTGGAGCCGCCCCTTTTGGGTGAACTGGGCAGACAGAGACAAAGTGACCGGTACAAAGTGAAAGTACAGGCACTCACCAGCTCGATTCCCGCGGAGTCGCTCATGCAGCATTAGTTTGCCACGTTCCAGTTGCATAGGCTCCTCCGCAGGTCGAAATAGGGGTGGAATGGAGTTATCAGACTTGACAGAGGCACCAGTGGATGAGCGACGATCACTCCTGCTCAGGTTTCTAGTGGAGACACGCACCTGCTCCTGACGCTTCTCATGAAGGTGACTGTCGACCTTGATGGCTAGGGACATGGAGTGTAGATTGGCGGGATTATTACCGGTGGCTAATTGAGTTGAAAAGTGAAGTTGAATTGAAAAGTTGCTCGTTCAGACCCCTGGTAAAAACAGCCTTGAGAGCTGAGTCATTCTACTGAGGCTCTGATGCCAAAGTCCAGAAATCTACAGAATAGTCTGCCACAGAACAACATCCCTGCTGGAGACTAAGAAGTTGGCTGGAGGCATTTCCACTGTGGCTGGGGTGGTCAAAACCAGACTTAAGTTTAGCCTGAAAATCACCAACATCAACAATCATCATCAACAAAAGGGAGCTGAGATTAAAACCAGAGCTCACCACCTCTGCCTATGCCAAAGCTCTGTCCTGAAGCATTTCAAGGACATAATGAATTTTGGCAGAGTCCGAGGAGAAAGAGAGCGGCCGTTGGTGGAAGAGCACGCTGGACTGCAAAAAAACACAATCAGATCTGGCTGGTTTAACTGGGAGTTCAGTTGGCTGACTGAGTTGCGAATGCGAAAAGGAAAAGAGAGAGAGAGAGAATGTAGGTAAAATAAACTGAAGACACTGATTGAACTTGTGAAATGGAAGGCAGAGTGCTCTTGGGTTCTGCATATTTATGTTTTTATGTTAAAACAGGCAGGGGAGTGACACAGATATTGATTGGATTGGTGCAGTAGCCAATAGTGTTGAGTTTGCATTACACCCCCAAAGCTATGAACCGCATCTAAAGCTAGGATCTAGTGTCTAGAGAGTTGAAGCTGAGCAGCCAGAGGACATCAGAGGGAAGAGCAGCGAATAAATTCTGTATAAAATCTGATCCAGCTTCACCAAAATCACTGGTTACTGTACAAAAGCACAACTTTAGAACTTTATTCAAACAGGAAGCACTGCACTGCACAAGTGCAAGATGAGTCATCACTTCTTATGGTTTATCAAGAAATGCCAAACTCTAAAATACCATAAAGATTACCTGAAAATACTGTAAACATGACTTTCAGATAGTGGAGGATGGAGGACAGATGGGACAAAAAAACTCTTGAACATCAAGTTTGACTTCATGGGGACTTTAAAGCTTAATTTGATGGAAGGAAAAGGTTCACAAAGGAAAGTGAATCATAGAGAGGACAAAAAAGATGAGGATAAAATAAGCAGGATAGAAAAGAGACTATGTGCAATTTGACAGCAGAGGAGAGAGCTTGAATACCAACCAACGAGGAAGGCGTCTCCCTGAAGGTTCGAGACTGACAAATCTGGAGGGGAGAAGGCAGTAAATGCACGAAAACAAACACTACACACTAATCCTGTGAGTTCAGGAATTCCTTTGAGGAGTCTGCAGCGTCTGACACGCAGCATGGCCACACGCGCGCTGTCTCAAAGTAAAATAAGTGACAATCGAAAGGCTGCATGAGACGCAGACACATCTGTCTGAACATGGACACAGCAGCACACAGTGTCTAATCAATCAGAGGGCTGGGCAACAGCTGGTTGGGCTGTAACAGATCAGAGTAACAGTCTGAGCAGCTGCTCCAGAATAACCAATCACTGAACAACTCAGCATTTAATTGTCTCTTTGCCTCCCTCTCTCCCTGTCAGTGTTCGCTTTACCTTTGAAGAGCTTTTTTGGAAATGTATACAGCTGCACAAATTTAAATTCATTGTGTTTTGTTTTATTTTATTTCATTCACTGAAGACAAACAACATATTCATTGCGTATGCTGGCCGAGCCCTGCCACGGGTACATGTGTAACTGTGTTACTGACATCTCCCAGCATAGCAAATCCATCAGATCGAGACACAGGTTGAAACCTGAAGCTAGATTTACATGAAAGCTTTTAGAGGAGAGCTATTGCACTGACAGGAGGTGTGTGTAAAGCCTGTTTGTGTACTATACATCACAGTGTCCTGCAGAAACAATCTTTACACTGTTGAATGAAAACCATGTGATATAGTGGTCTGACTGAATGACTGTTGTATAGTTTTCAAAGGAACATTAATTGTGGATCAGTGACAGGATGTGAACTCCTGCTTTGACACTGAACATTATCACTGAAGGTAAATAATTAGGCGCAGAATATTTCAATAAATATGAATATAATTCCACAATAATTGTTGAAATTTGAAGCACAAACTGTGAGGTGCAGTGAGAGGTGAGGTGAAAGGGACAGGTGCATGCTGGTGTTCTGTAAACAATAGGAAGTTAGTTATAGTTTGGCTCGCTCATGTGGACGCTTATCAGCACGCAACGCTGTTTTATTCCATCCTGCATGCAACTTCAAACCCCACCGGGAACGTTTTATAAGTGTTTAGCCCGCCAGACGTTGTTTACTTGCTCAGATTTGGTCATTTTCCTGGTTCATGTGCTTCTAAATATGCTTCTGCATGTGTAAACATGCTATGTAGTTAATTTATTTCTCTTTTGTCTGTTTTTACGGCCGGCAGTTTTCATGCAGTATTTTATTTTGAAAATACACTGGATCCTCTATGCTGTTTCTGTGTCTGGCTTCCTCCAGCTCGAGGTGCTCTGTGACGCCGGCTGCTCACGGCATTGGTCAAAAATAGAGCAGCCGCAAATCTTACTTGGAGCCTGCTTCTGAACCGGACCGCGGCAGAGTTTTAAACATTGACTAGAATCGCTGCGGTGACCATGGTGCACATGGAACGTGGCGCATAACGCAAATCACTCAGGTTGCACATATCTTTAGATTCCGTGTATCTGAGATAGATATAATAATATCTCCAATGTCTTTTTTGTTTTTTTCTTCAAAAATGAGTCTGGGGTAACTGGGCTTGTTTGTTGCTCTGTGAAGACGTTTTGTCTCTAATCTAAGAAGCTTCTTCAATTCTTAGTAACTGATGGTGAGTCTGAGTATTTTTTTGAACACAGATGACCTGGATGATGAGAACCTTCCCAGACATCTCCAATGTCCATTGTGTATAAATGTCTATAGAGTATACAGAGTATACAAAAAGACAGTACCTGAGAATCAGTTATTTGTTAGGATCCTTCCCATTGTTTTCTCCTCTGCCTGTTTGATTGTGCTAATGGGCTCACCTGAGTAATCAACCTCGACTTCACCAGACTGTCATCCTAGTGACGTAATCTGTGCTATGACCAAGCTCTGTTTCTTGTATTATTGTTTAGCAATGTGTTTCTAACCCTGTATTTGCTCTGCCTGAGGACTTTTAGCCTGTGCCTTGCCTGTGGCCTACATCCAGCCTTGTTTTTACCTCCACCAGCCCTGCACCTGTCTGACACCCCCTCATCACTGACCCCCAACCACTCTGATCACTAAGAACCTGCTATCAACCTTTCAAATGAACTGTTTTCACTGGTCTCACTGCTCATGTTTGTCTTGGGTCCTCAGCAGTTCATGTAACAATTTCTTTAGCTCAGGTTCTTCAATGAGTATACATCTCATTGTATACTGTTTTAAGGTCTCCCTCAGGGAATAAAACCATGGAAAACAGCGGTGAAGACACTTTCCGTTTTCAATATGATACACGATAAGAGGCTCCATAAAAAAATGTTTTTTCCAGTTTGCTGTGGAACAACTTGACTGGTCTGCTCTCTGCAGACCAGTCAAGTTGTGCCCTAAACTCAACCCCATCCAACCCCTTTTGGATGAACCCAAAAGGACTGCCTGACTGTCTTATCAGCTAACATCAGTGTTAGACCTCATTTATGAGTCTGGAATGTTTGAGTGTCCACACACTTTTTGTCCATGTAGGGTCTCATTACTGTGACTGTAATAGACAGTGACAGTCAAATAGGCACCCTGAGGTAAACACAATAATGCATCAGTATTAATACATCAATATTAAAACAAAAACCAAACCAGCCACCTGCACTGCTTCACTGCAGCACAGCCCTCAAGACCAAAATAACAACGTCAAGCTGGAGCACAACAACTACATCAGGAGCCTGACCAAGACTATCAATTTGACCACATTAGCATTATCACATTAATATTTACTGCACCTTGTATGCTCATTCAAAGCATAATTAAAGTCAACAGATACAGAATATCAATGCCATCTTTCATAACCTAGTTTACCACTTATTAGCTCAGTGACTGATAGTTCCAGTATCCTTCAGCCTTTGTTTTTAAACTAGGGTTTGAAAGTTTGACACTTTCTCTTACTAATTGGTAAAACAACATCCACAATCTGGATGCTTTAATTAAAAACACTGAATCTGACTGAACAAATCTTGAAGCAACCAGCCCCTATTGTTAAGCCTCTTGTTCACCCTGAGCCATCATCACAAATTAACAAAATGAAATGAAATGAAATGTCAATCTAAGCCTTTTCTGTACATTGTCTTACAACAAGTGGTGTGGCAATATCATAAATACTAAATGAAGACCTTATTTTTTATACCTTCTAGTAAACTCATTGGAAGTAATGCAAATGAGCAAACATCGGAATCTTTCAGTTTTTCCCCAGTGAAGATGTCTGTGCATCAGCGAACAAGCCGAGCAATGTGGTGCTTCTTGAACCTTGAGGCTAATCTTCAAGCCATAACAGCCATTGGAAGGATCCCTGCTCCATCAGACAAGGATGCTTTTTCACAAGGGCTTCTGCAACTTCATTTAGGTCATTGTCAGTTGGATAGATTTTAAATTAAATTATTTCTTCTTTATAAAAGGTGGGATTTCAGTTTTGGTGAGGGGGTCAAATGAGATCCACCAGCACTGAACTCAGCATTGGGCTTTTCAAGTTGCAGTTCAGCCTCATAGCTGAAATGAGGTACTGGGAAAACACAACTTTACACCTGTAGAGTATATAGGTATACAACCTTCAAAGTTGCCTTATCATTTATTTCAGAGATCGTAGTCAGGTTTACAAACTCATTTCCAAAATCAGGATCTTGATATTGAAGGTGAAAATCCTGTTGTACACACAAAAAAACACACTTGTGAATATTTCACAATGACAAGGCACTTACATGAGTCTGTGTATACATGGATCAAATTCTAATGTCAACAATTAAGGCAATCAACAATAATTTGACGATGTCTTGGCCTCTAGGAAATTGTTACCGGAAAAGGACAAGTGAATAGTGCATTTCCAACGTTTGTCTTGCATTGTTTTAGTTAATGACTGATTAGTTTCTGATTAGTAAATAAACAGTCAATTCTCAATAAATTAAGTAGTAGCTGGTATGCCAAGCATGATTTTATTATTTACTGTGCTATGTGATATAGGGGGTAAATACTTACAAACATTACTCCTGTTTACCTGCAAGTTAATGTGTCTCTTCAGAGTAATCAGACGCAGGCCTCCCACTGAATAGGCAGCTAACGCGTAGTCATCGCGTAGTTCCCCATGCTCAATCAGAAACACCTCTGACATGTGACATGCCAACTTCAAAAACTCTGAAGTGCTCTCGATACAGCAAACTCCCGTGGAGAAACAGTGATAACTACGCAGATACTCATGAAACCCACCTCATTCAACTAAACAGAAACCAAATAAAACTTACCAAAACTGCCAGGTTAGTCTTTGCGCTGTTTCAAAAATAAGCGACTGTGGTTAAGTTAGAAACCAATTCAATTACATGTGAAAACATTCTGGCTCTACACATGGTTTTCTGTTATACTGCACTCTTCAAAGTCAGCAAACTCCACTGGTAAACAATTTTTTCAAACCACGCAGATAACAAAGAAACACACACTCATTCGAAGTCGACAGCAACAAAATAAAATCCACTAAAACAATTTGAATATTTTTCACAAACTACTATTTATCACTTACACTGCTGACCTGAATACATTTATCAAGAGATATGTGAATTACTTACCTCACTATCAAGTTTTCCAGAGGATTCACTCGGCGCCCACTCATTAATGTCTCAACGGACTTTGCCGTGGAGCATGCGCAATAGCCGATGATGTCAGAGTCGCTGGTTTGATGAGCCTCATTCTCATTGGATTGTCATGAATGAATTTAAATAGTGAATAGACTGTACTTATAGAGCGCCTTTCTAGTCTTCCGACCACTCAAAGCGCTTTACACTACATATCTCATTCACCCATTCACACACATTCATACACTGATGGCATTGGCTGCCATGCAAGGTGCCAACTGCTCATCAGTTTTAGGAGCTGACCATTCATACATATTCACACACCGATGGCACAGCCTTCAGGAGCAATTTAGGGTTCAGTATCTTGCCCAAGGACACTTTGACATGCAGACCGGAGGAGCCGGGGATCGAACTGCCGATCATCTGATTAGTGGACGACCCGCTCTGCCTTTGAGCCACAGCCGAATTTAACCCATCCGAATTTCTTTGAGTCATGTAGAACAAACAAGAATGAGGTATTTAATGGACATAATCGTGATTTATTCATGTAATGTAAGCATATTATTAGTTTGATAATCAAACACATGCCCTAGTTGATTTTTTTGAGTGTACCGGGTCATGCTCAGCAAGATCCATTGCCGGAAACTCTAAGTCTGAAGGGACAGGTGGATTCCACCTGTCGGCAGCACGAGTCCTCGGTCTGGTCCCATGACAATCATCATCGGGGACTCCATCATCAGAAACGTTAAAACAAAGACTTTGTTAAAACTCTTTTCCCGGTGCCACCGTCAACGACATCACTGGCAAAGTACCTAATGTGCTCGGAAGCTCATCCATTGGTGAACATCATGGTAGTCCAAGTGGGCACAAACGATATTCTTTTATGGGAGCAACGTGACTCTTGGCATGATGGGATCCATCTCAACTTTCGGGGATCATGCTTGCTGTCTTCAAACATTTCTCACACCATCCTGCACCACATGAGCAATCAACGTGCCGCTGACCAGCTGGGGTCATCATACACCTGCTCACATGGCTGTCCCCTCATGAATCAGGTACACTCTACACAAGCTCCCCCTACACATCAATTCCGGTCATAATCACTGCCAGGCACAATTACAAACGCACGCACGAACTTTGACAATCTCATATCTCTGCAAACACATAAACCACCATCCGATACCCCGTCACCTAAGGCCACTTCACTTGTGTCTCTGAACATGGCACTTTTAAATGTTAGATCTCTCCAAAACAATACATTTTTTAAATAATGACCTTATTTTAGACAATAGTATTGATTGTATGTTTTTAACTGAGACATGGCTTAGCACAGATGGACCAGCAACACTCATTGAAGCATTGAATTGAAACATTACATTTGGTGAGTACACATCTTTTGAATATCACTCCATCATTCTTAGCAGTCCTTCCATACTGTGCATGACAGTTTACAGGCCACCCAAATGTTGCTATTCATTCATCTCAGATTTCTCTCTTTCTTACTATCAATTATCCACACCAAGTAGTTCATTTGTTCTGTACACGTGACATCTATTGCACGTCTGTCCGTCCTGGGAGAGGGATCCCTCCTCTGTGGCTCTTCCTGAGGTTTCTTCCACATTTTTTCCCTGTTAAAAGGGTTTTTTGGGGACAAGTTTTTCCTCACTCGAACCGAGGGTCTAAGGACAGAGGGTGTCACTCCCTGTACAGATTGTAAAGCCCTCTGAGGCAAATGTACTTTGTGACTTTGGGCTATACAAATAAAATTGATTTGATTTGATTTGAAGTATGACTGAATTCTAGTTTTAGGCGATGTTAACCTTCATGTGGACAATCAATCAGACTCTTTTACTCTCTTTTTCAGACTCTCTGACTTTGTGAATATGCTGCACTGAATGAAACAGAATTCACACTTCAGATCTTGTCATAACTTATGGACTATCTGCAAATATCACTTCAGTTGTTAATGTAGGGATATCTGACCATTTCTGTGTCTTTTTTACTATCACTGGTTTTATTCAGCAGGACTTTTAAGAACAAACTGTGAGGAAGCGCCATCTACTACTGCAGAAATTTTACCTTCCTCTTGTGATTTTATTGTAGAAAGTTTTAACAGTAAACTAAGGTTAGCAATTGACAAAGTGGCTCCTCAAGACTAAGAAAGATTACCTCCAAACCAATACCTCCATATAAAAATGAGAACATTAAACAACTAAAGAGAAACTGTCGCAAAGCAGAAGGAATCTGGAGAAAGAACTAATTGATGGTGAACTATGAAATACTGCGCAAACAATTGACTACAACAAGGAAATTAAACACGCAAGACAAGCACACTTTTTAAAATTGATATCCAACAACCAGAATAACCCCCAAATCCTTTTTCAACTATTGACCGTTTAACCAATCCTGTTTTTATGAAGCCAAGCACTTTGTCTACGAACATCAAATGTGAGGAATTTGCACTGTACTTAATGTCCTCTTCAGAAACAAAATAGACACCATTAGATTGGATTTATCTCAATTTCAGCCTACAAATAAAAACACCCAAGAACCTTTGCTTTTATGTGAGAAAACACTGGAGACATTTGTCAGCTAAAAACCTACAACATGTATTTTAGATCCGCTCAGTCAGTCCATTGAGACTTGGCTTGGAAACTGGAGGGTGCCCGGTTCAAGTCCCATATGGAAGGTGGACTGGTAGCTGGAGAGGTGCCAGTTCACCTCCTGGGCACTGCCCTTGAGCAAGGCACTGACCCCCCCCCCCAACCGCTCTCTTCACCATCTCTCTCCACATTTGCATGTCTATGAGAAATAAAAATTTAGTGAATTTTTTCACTAAATTTTTATTTCTCATAGAATTTCCCTGTTGAGGCGATGAATAAAGTATATCTTCTTCTTCTTAGGGCCTCCTGGATGTCATCAGGAGACATGGCATTAATTTCCATAGCTATACTCATGACACACAGGTTTACATTGCCGCGTCTCCTAATGACTCAGGGCCAATAGATGCCCTTGTTAACTGCATTTTAGACATAAAACTATGGATGGCAGAGTATTTTTTACAGCTTAACCAGGACAAAACCAAAGTTTAATTAATGGTACTGAAACACAGAGAGAGAAACTAAATATGAAACTACAAGCACTGAATTCAAACCCTTGTCAACAAGTTAAAAACCTGGGAGTTATCATTGATTGCGATCTTAGCTTTGAGCCCCACATTAAAAGTATTACTAAAATCTTCACAACATTAGCAAAGTACGGCCGTTTCTCTCTCAAGCCAATACAGAGACAGGCTTTCATTCTTGTAGAATTGAATATTCTAACACTCTACTTTCTGGTCTACCTAGCAAAAAATGTTTTATCAATTACGGTTACTACAAAATTCAGCTGCTCGTCTGTTCTTTAATCTCTTAATGGTCTTACTCCAGCCTATTTATCTGATTTACTTTTACCCTATGAACCCACGAGGACCCTCAGGTCTTCTGGGAGTGGCCTTTTAATAATACCAAAAGTCAGACCTGAGGGCATCATAACTGAAGGCATCAGAGAATGTTCATATTTTAAAGAGCAAACTAAAGGCTTATCTTTTTAATTTGGCTTTTACTTGAACTATTTTTAAATATTTATTTATTTGCTATTGTTTGTTTGTCTATTTATGTATATATATCTTATCCATTATCTAAGCTATCTATATATTTTTTATGCTTTACTTTTTAATCATTTATTTATTTATTTATTAGCTTTTTTTATCTAGCTTTATTACCTCGGGGTGTTGGGGTGGAGGGTTGGGGATAGGCGGAGGGTGTTGTTTTTATGTTTTATGTTTTTATATAAAGCACTTTGTGTTAAATTTTGTTGTTTTTTTTGTATGAAAAGTGCTACACAAATAAAGTTTGATTGATTGATTGATTGATTTCACTCCAAAATATAAAGTCTCAGCTCAGTCCAGACCAACTGTATATCCTCAAAGTGACTATGCAGGTTCAAAGCTACGCTTATGAAACACTGCACAAGTCTGAATCATCATTACTCTCAGCAATAATGCGATGTCCTCCAGGAACCTTCCTGTCATCACAGAGTCTAATTAAATTGGTCAGAAGATTAATAGAGTTGTGCTTCTATTATGACCTACAATGTAAATGAGAGAATTACAGCGCTTCTGACTTCCAAATGATGCCTGTGTGTTTCTGCATGCTTTTTGGATCTGTGTTTGTCACTAGTTATTTTTTTCAATATGCTTGTTAGGCAGCTCATTTCCCTCTTAAAGCACATCCTACACCCACCTAATAATCATTGAGGATTTTTTTTGTTGTTGTTATCATCCGCACCACCAACACCCAGGTAATTTATTCATCATGCTCCTTGTCATTTTATTTTATTCCTGTGGCTCTGCTGAGTCCAGAGGGGAATTCTAAGGCGCTCTGGTTACAGCCATCCTAATAAAGCCCTGTACTGCCTCCAGGCAATACACAGCAGAATCTAATTGGACTGATAGATAGTGGAGGAGAAGCGCTGATGGAGACAGGCCATTCAGCTTGAACCCCGGATTCCAAACTGCAAAGCACTTTAGGGGGTTTTATGAGCTTGTTGAAAGACGAGCAGTCAGGGTTAGTGCTGTTGGATGGGAGGATGAAAAGGTGGCACAACACAACACAATACATGACCAACACCTCAACTATGAGGTGATTTGGACAATTTCAAAAGAGGAAGACGAATGACAAAACTATTGAGTAAGCACAAAACAGTTTGTTGGACAACAAGCATGAACTGTGAAGAATTGGCGACCTGACCCCACCCCTCACCCAATGCCAGTTGGGATTAGCTCCAGGATAAGCGATCATAGAAAATGAATGAAAAAATGAAAAAAATATATCTGGGAAAAGATCTTTATCAGTATAACTTTATCAATCTTAACAGTCACTGCTGACACCCTGGTAGCCTTTGTGCTTATATTTAACATTTTTATCCCTGACATTGTCATCAAATCAAATTACACAAGGGATTGACAGTGTTAAGATAACATTCCCTGACAGGGAACCGAGCACCAAACTGTGGTGGTGAGAGTGAAATCATTTTCCATCAAGGCATTGGTGCTCTACTGGTGAGCATAGTTGCTTCCCAAGCAGTTGACCTGGGTTAGATTCCCGTCCAATGTCAGACAACAAGGAATTAATTATTTCTATTACTCCCTCCAGGAAATAAGCGACATCTTCATACAGGTGGAGTTATTCCTGTTTTGAACTCCACTTCGCTGTCATTAATCCACCGTCAAACTGTTACAGGACAATATACAGGTAGGACTATATACATTATATACTATACTATAACAAAACATTGACAAAGACTCATTTACATGACCAAACAAGCGTTGCTCATCAGTTTGAAATTATGGTCCAATACACAGAGGTTTGCACTTGTTCTCCTTGTTTGTTCCATGCTTTTCACCTTCCAGCTAAGCGTTTATGAATTGTAAATCACAGGACATCACAGTGCTAAAGGTTTGATTCCCAGCCGATGCATCATTTCAGACCACAATCGATTTCACAGAAGATGTGGTATGTGAAACTGAAAAAAATGGCCTCACAGTGCTAAAATCACATTTCCAGACACTTGTAAAAAAACATCTTTGGAATATTCTGCCCAAAGCTCTTGTAGCATCAGTGCTTAACCATGCCATGGAACAAAGGCAGAGGAAAGGTTAGAAAGACATCACAGTGCTAAAGTCTCTTTCCCTGATCGGGGATCGAACCCGGACCATCAGGGACCTATGAGGACTGCTTAAGTTCCTACAGAATTCAATAACATCTATCTGATACAACACATTGAATAAATGTAGGCATTGTTAAAACCCTAAACAGATGTTCCACATGGTTCAAATCTAGGGGCACGCCACATTTTTGTCACTGACATTGTCGTGTCTTCAAATGAGACAAGGTCCTCACGGGGCTAAAATCACATTTCCTGACACCTGCCCAAAGTTCTTACTGTAAATGAGTGTTGCTCATCAGTTTGAATCTCTGGGCCAATACACAGAAGTAGTTTTCCTTGTTTGTTCCATGCTTTTCACTTATCAGCTAAGCATTCATGAATTGTGTGACCTGTACATTTAATTTGGTGCTGGTAGCATTAGTGCTGAATCGTGCCATGGAACCAAGGCAGAGGAAAGGTCAGAAGGACATCACATTGCTAAAACCACTGTCCTGGAATCTAACCCAGGCTGCAGCGGGGAGAGTGCCAAATCCTAGCAACTAGACCATCTTGGACCTACAGTGGCATGGCTTGTTCTGTCAAAGTATGAACAAAACTGGCCATGGTGATTCTCTGACTTTGTATAAATTGACAAACAAAGTTCAGGCTTCAATTCCTGCAGAATTCAGTAACCTCTATCTGATACAAAACACTGATTCAAAGAAGGCATTATTGTATCAAAAATTTTGTCCATTGAAAAGTTCCATAGTATCAAAATCTCAGGCCACTCACAATCAAACCGAGGCATGGTGGTCAGAGTGCCAAATACCACTCCTATCAGGGCATTAGTGATATAGTGGTGAGCATAGCTGCTTCTCAAGTAGTTGACTAAGGTTAATTTAGGATGGATGGATTTCGCACCCCTCTGTTGGTAGACTGGCAACAGGTTTTGCTACTGCAGCTGACCTGCCACTGTCTGCATTTCCTCTTTATGGAGGAAATAATCCTGTTGTCCCACAGGCTCTGCCACTTCCCACTGTGTGTGCATACCTCACTGTCATGTGGGAAATTATAACGGGAAAAAATCATTGTGTTTTGGGGGATTCCAATTCTTCAGCAGAATCCACAGATTATTTGACAACTCCCTTAAAGAACAGAGCTGCTTATTCCAAGAACTGTATAACTATTTACAATAAATGGTTAATTAGTCTGATTTAAAACACACACAATTTTGGAGAGGCCTTGCTTGAGTCACACGACAATACAATAGCATCACTCCATGACAATAGTGAGCTGTAAAATCTCTCAAGATCTTTTTAAGGGGAGAAGTTTGGTGGACAAACTACAAGTGAATGAGCTGGGGCCAGATCTACCTGACCTGACAATCAGCAGGCTAGAGAAACATGGAGGCTTCTCTCTGGGATGCCAGCTAGCTCGATGCAGTTATGCTAATGCAATGCAACTACTTTTCGTTCTTGCTTTTTAATACAACTGGGATGGATCCGTCATGCACAGTTATGGGGTGATGGATATGGAGCATCTGTCTGAGAAAGTAAGGCAAGAGAATAACAATGCACACACGGATAATTGTGTCGAGCTAGCCAAGAGCTACGGAGAGTGAACATCACTCTGCAGTTGGATGATTGCTGAGGATTGTGGTGAGAAGGTGGATTAAAAACGGACATATTTCATCCAAAAACTCAGTTTTTGGATGAAATTTTGTTGCCTCCCTAGACAGTGTGCTGGTGTTCAGGCAGCTAAAGCTCCTGTTATGCTGTGCTAAGGTAATGTTTATATTCAAGTACACGCTGATCTAACATATTTTCCAGGACCCAGAGTTCATAATTCAGTATTTTGTGCAGTATTAATATTTGTGTATGTACCGTTTATCATTTCTACACCTCAGATCACTTGAATCCAATTCTTTGTGTGTGAATAGACTTAACATTATTCTTATTTGCACTTCATGTTTACTTACCCTAAACTTCCCTATTCTCAGGTGAAAAACAGTCTAGGAGCATCTCAGTTATATAAACATGTTTGAGTAATGGTTTATATCATATTGAATTTGCCTGTGTGCGACAAAAATAAGGTGTCCTGATCATGGACTGTATAAAATATGGACATCTCTGTGACGTCACCCACAGGTTTCTAAAGAGCCGTTGTGAAACTCGGTGTGGTGGCTCTGGTTATCCTGCTTCGCTGCCTTCTAGCTAATCCAAATATGGACAAAGAGGTGAAGCATGAGTGGAGCGGTCAATTCAAGCATCCATACTATTAGTTCTGCATAACTTTAATTTGAACAGGTGAGTTGTATATAAATTCACCCTCAGTACAGTTGTCATGAACGGGGAAATTAGCTATAAAGACCAAAACTGTTTGTCACAAAAGTGCTGGGGGAAATAGTAATTTACAGATCTTGAATTACAAACTGATTACAGCTTGAGGTTTTGCACTTGCTCTGCAGTTTTGTATTTCCACAGATGAAGTTTAGTTTATTTTGAAACTGACCTCTCATAAAAATATCACATGGGGTGTAGCTGAGTCCGTAACCACAGACTCTTCGTCTTACTGTCTCTCCCACATGCTCATAAATGCACTCACACAAACATCCTTAGTCAGGTAATATTTCTTAACATGATTGAGAGTGACTGACTATCATTTAGTGATGTGTAAAACACATTTACTCTCGAAATGAAAAATTATTTTCCTCCCCTGAGAGCCATAAGTGGAGAGCAATTATCATTTTTCCCCTGCAAGAGAAAGCCATTATCATTATAAAATGGCCTGGGTGCTGGAATTGCCACGCAATGAGATCATAGACTGCGTCTGGTTTACTCAGCCTCAGTTCAGGAAGTTAATTCCCGGCTCTGTAGCCTTTCATAATAATATGCAGTATTGTGCATCTGAAGGAAAAGAAGCTGACTTTGACTTTGTGGAACTGAGGCAGAGAGGCAAATGTCACGTCAGGGTGCTAAAACAGCCATACGTTACTAATGGATGAAGGCTGCATATTAAAATGCAATGTGTTGTTAAATATGTTGTTACATTATAGGTGTGCATAGGCACTGTATATCTGTGGCTGCTATTCAATATTTAGGATTTACTCCCATTCAGCCACAAGAGCACTGGATGCCTTTCAGATTTAGATTTGATTTGAAAATGTTATTAGTGAATCCTCTGCAGCTCGACTCCTAGCTGTACCTCCAACCTCAACAAAACCACAATGGGGAGTCCTCTTTTGACCACTGTGGCCCTCTGTAGTCTCTGTGGTTCAGTCTGTCTGTGGACATTTTAAAAAAGAAAACCTAAAGACAGGCGGTGATTACTGCTGAGCTTTTAAGCCTCTGATAGTTCTTCTACTCTGTTGTTGCAGTTTGTAGGTCTTGTCAGTCTTGTTTTTTTTTTTTTATTATGTGTTCCAATTTGTTAATTTAGCTTTTTTCTTTGTGAAGCTGCATGTTTGTATGAATTGTGCTATATGATTAAATAAAAGATATTTCAAAAAAAGGCCCAGTCACACCTGTATGTGAAATGGTGAACAGTTATTTTATTCCACTGTAATCAGCAGTCAGTTGATTGGCTCTTGATTATATATTTCAACTTTGATTCATTTTGACATGTGAATCAACCAATAACAAGCTATCCTGACAGTACTGGGTGAACTTGTTGTTCTATTAAATAAAGTCAAGTCACCCTTTTACCCTATAACAGGGAAACCTGAAGAAGGAGGACTCATCCTCTGAGGATGGACAGACCTGCACTAGTTTGTGCACAGAATTGACCAACGTTAAGTTACAGACAGGACAGTCAGGATGACACAATGATAGATACATTATTCATGTGTATGAAGAATAGATCATGGATGATGTTAAAGAACTTCAGGCGTTGTCAAACACATCTGAGCCACATAACCTTCTCTCAACCATGAAGACCTAAGAAAGGATGGATTACACAGACTCACCTATGAGAAAAGAACAGATACAGACGGAGAGAGAGAGGACAACATTCACACAGCACAGACAGAGAGAGAAGAGGCTGAATCTTCTGGAGGACGAAGATCCACTCCAAACAACCTCACAATGAAGAGAGAGGTCCCAGGACAGCCAATTATCCAGCACAAAGCAGCGATGCATGGCCATTAGTGATTAATAATCAAATTAACTCTTTGCTAGCTCACTAGCTTCTCAATAACTCTGTAATGAATGAAATGATGTGTAGTCCTGAGAACATTTGTCAGCAGCAAGTGAACAGGTACAGTACAGGAGCTCAGACCGCTATGATGACTGACTAGTGCAAGTGTATACATTCTCGCCTAACCAGCATGATAGCGGATGTGGATGTGATTGTAGTCAGGGCTCTGTGCTGGTTAGTCACACCAGACTGGGGAAATAATTTCTCTGTTGAGCTTTCTTTGTGATCTACAAAGTTTTTCTGGTTCAACACAGTTGTTTGCCATGCTAGCTATTTTTGCCTCAGTGCACACATGTTCACCTGGTGAAATCTGAGCTGACTGCAGCTTTAGAGTTGTCTGTTTATACAGTCTGGTCGATATATATATATATATATATATATATATATATATATATATATATATCGCAATTTCCAGACGCTTTAATGTGAGACCTGCCTCTGCACTTTTAAAATGTGTGCCTATGAATGAATGAATGTGTGTGACTGGGTGTTAAGCCCAGCTGTTTCCTCCGAGGATGTGAACTTTCCTTCCAAGAGGGAACCCTGCTTTGTTACACATCCCAGAGAAGTGTATGTAAATCCTGCGGCGAGGAAGAAAAAGTGACACATTCTGCTGCTAAAAGATTTAAATTCACAACACGTAATCTCCTCACAGCCGTGACTTCAGCATTGCATGGGCACTTTCCCAGCTACTTTTCAACTTGACTTTGATGTGTAGGATAGGCAAAAAGTCAGTGTGTGTGTGTGTGTGTGTGTGTGTGTGTGTGTGTGTGTTTATGGTGTCTATGTGCATGTGATAAGCAGGAAGGGTCACAGAGGTTGTGCTTTAATGCTCCTGGTCTCTCTAAGCAGGTAAACTCTTCAATTACATTTGATGGTGAACAGGCTGACCTAGTCCTGGTGGAGGGACATTATCCGCCTGTATGGGACACCTACAGACCTCAATCCATGTTTTCTGTGTGTCTTTTCTAGTGGAACACATATTGCAGTGGTTCCTATACTAACTACACCATACTTACATCAAGTAGTGATGTGTCGCTCGCGGATGATCTGGTTCTCTTTGAAGTGAAGGACGGGAGCCGGCTCCTCGTTGGGACCTGATTTAGGGAGCAGTTTTTTTTTCCCTTCGGTGCCTCACTGTCTCCTGTCCCTGACACTCTCACTTGTGCCATGCCTGTTCTCACACATCTTGACCAATCACGTTCGGCTTTCAATTAAACAAGTGGAGGAAAATAAAACTAGTGGGAAAAAACTTTTTTTTCTCCACTTTTTTTGTGTGAAAGCCACACGTAATTGGTCAAGATGTATAGCAGCATCCACTGCAGGGGTGACAGACACACACACACACACACACACACACACACAGAGCGGTCGCGGAGGACAAACACGACAGGAGGGAGACGAGAGACCGAGAGATAACGACAAAAGATGCTCAAGTGGCACTTGTGTTTAAAAAAGTTAAAAGTTTGCCTAATTAGGTCTTTATTTTTATACTTTATTTATTTTGTGGCATTTTTTCAAGGTTGAGTGTGTTTGTAAAATAAAGCCAAAAAGGATAAACATTTGATGTATGTATTTTACATTAGTAATTCGTTTTTTCAGGCAGTTTTGCATTATTTTGGTAAATTAATTAAATAGTTAATAAGTTTTATTTATATAGCACATTTTTACACAGCATGCACTGACCAAAGTGCTTTACAATGTCAAAAATATAATAATAATATAATAATTAATAAAACCAATTAATAAAATGTAAGGGAGCCGTTTGGGAGCCGAAAGAGCCGGCTCCTTATAGTAAGCAGAGCCAAAAGAACCGGCTCTCCAAAAAGAGCTGAAATTCCCATCACTAACACCAAGCCCCCTAAACAGAGAGATCTAATCACTAAGGACTTTTCACATTCCTCAACTTTATTGAGCACATGTCAATAAATGAAGCTGCAGGAGACATTCTGACAGAAAGATTCATCTTTTGCACGCAATGCCGGTTATTCATTTCCCTCTGTCAGTCATTTATTCTTTATTTCATTTCCTTACTGTCATGATCCAGGGTTGTTATCAGCTGTTCTCATCAGCTGGTCACAGCTATCCAATAGCACACCTGCGTTGTAGCATCATCTTGCTGCTGTCTTTTCAATTATGATTCTTCTTCTCTGCCTCTGTTTTAATCAGTCCCTCAGTCCACTTTCACTTGATCCCTGATCAATTGTCTTCTGTATTTTTTTTACCAAGCTGTAAACTCCATGGCTGTGAAGTGAAGCCTATGCAGAAGTTCCAAACTGCAGTTCCTTGAATGGCCACTTGAGGCTAGCAACAGGAACATGTCAGTCTCCATAAGCCCCCATGTTAAAACATTCGACTTCAGAGCAGAAATAAATTATATTAAGGCTCAAAGCTATGCCGAATTTACAGCACAGCTTCAGAAACCCGTGGGTGATGTCACACGTATGCCCTCAATACTTTTTTTCTGTCCGTGACTCACCAGCATTTACCTCGCATTCTTTCTGCTTTGCCTGATCTGCCTGTTCTGACCTGCCTGCATGTTTTTGGACCTTTAATATTCAGCTTGACCCTCATCTCTTGTGGGGCTGATGAGTAAGCTAAACTTTCTTTGCTACTCTGTCTGTCTCATTGTCATGCTTTCAAGTTTAAACTATATGAACTGCTTAAAGTTAAGGACGATAGACCTCTGAGGTCGCCCTGCTTTAGACCTCTGTGGGCTTCTCTCGACTCTGAAGGTCTGTGTCTATTGAAAAATTGTCCGTGAGCCATTTATCCATAAACAGAGCAACCAAGTCACTCTTCGACTCTGCGTCCTCCAGCATGCCATAGATCATATATATATATATATATATAGATAGATATATATATACAGAGAGAGAGAGAGAGAGAATTTTGTCAGTTGGCTTCTCATTTGAATTGTGATTTCACACTCTAAATGTTTTCAGGTCTGCTTTCAGTTTGTTTGGCAGGGCTTGAATTTTTTTGCTAATGCCATTGTTTTAAAGAGAGGTGCAGGGTTTACAAAAGCATCACGTTGGCCAGGAGGTGTGCAGAAAAAAACAGGTTGACTTTTATTCAGTCATCAAACAAAGACTGTCAAAAACAGAGAGTGCTGCTTTTCCCATAACATACTAAACTGAAAAACCAACAACCAAAACCAGTCTCAACATACAGTTTATATACTCTGATAACCCCTAAAAAAGTTTTTTTATTGTTGTTTTTTTTATCTGATTTGTTTGTCCCAACAAATACATATTAAATCCTGCAATATAAACAAAAATACTGTACATTCAAAAACAATCAATGAAATGTACAACATGAATTATTTACCTTAGTTAACTGAAATGTTTCCACCTATTCCATCATCCAATGAAAATATTACCCAGCCCTTCTAGCCTCCATATAAAGGGGTACCTATTGAGGTGTGCTCTCTCTTTCAGCACATGCCCAGATGCACAAAGAACTGAAAACAGGTGATTCAGATCCAAAGTAAACTGTTTATTTTGCATTATCATTCATTGTCTTTAACTGATGACAATGCTGTGAATCTTTTATCTAAAATCGTGTAATATCAGTTAAATAAATAAAACAAAAAATGTAACATACTTAGCAAAGATGTCCAAGCAAACAGTGATGGAGTTGGCACTTCCTCACAACCATATAGACTGGTTTTAAATTAAGCTACTATATTGCTAGCTTAATGTGGTAACAGTTTATTTCTTGCTATTATTTGGTCTGTGTGGGTTCTCTGTTTTTGTCCTTCTGCATATCATTTCTGAGTTTTACCAAGTACATTATATTCGCCTAAATGAGTTAGTTCATAATGTGTCCATGCTTCATGCGTCCATGGTGCACATGGAAGTCCCTCATTAAAAAGTATTAGCAGTGGTGCAACTTTGACCTGCTCCCTGTTAAAAGGTGATAACACTCATTCTCCTGAACAGTGCACTATAAAGAGGAGACTCTCAGTTTAAGTGGGCTAATATGAGTCAGCTCACTGATTGCTGATTGGTTGCTGAGGCTATTGGAGAGAGAACATAATCTCTTAAGTTCTTCAAGAATTCATTTGGGGTTTGAACTTTATAGAGACAGAGTTGAGAGGAGACAAAAGCTGCCCAGATTTGTAAGAATGGGATGACATGCTGATTAGGGCGATTGATTACTTAGCTGTGTGACAGAGAACATGACAGGCATGGTAATGAAATGAAATACTTCGATCATTGTACAATAGGAGATATTCCCAGATGAGCCATTCTGAGAAAACAGACCTCAGAGCAGCTGGTTATAACAAAGAACATAATGGGAGGGAAGAACTCCATGGTAATGCTCTTTAGCCACAGATATGATACAAATGTGTCAGCCTCACAAATCACTCATTTCTAACTGTTGTCAGGAATAGGTAATAGTTCACATCAATCCCCAAGAGACCACAAAGGCAAGTACAATAGAATACAATAGACACTCAGCAAAAACTCATTAAGAGGGGTACAGAATAAGTAGTTACCATAGAATGACCACGACCAGGCACATAGTGTACAGTATAGGGGAAAGAAAATCACACTAGATGCCTTGTTCCAAAAGAAGCTAAGGGTCTACAGCAAAGCAATGCATCATACAGTACACAGGTGACCATAAATCCCACTACACATGAGTAAACAAAAAATGTACTCACCTGGCAGATACTATAGGAACAGTTGTGAAACTACAGTCTTTGTACATTGAGGTCAATGTACAAATCGTCCCTTTACACCAGTGCTTCTCAATTATTTTCTGTTACGCCCCCCCTAGCAAGAAGAAAACAATTCGTGCCCCCCCACTCTCCGCCGCGTCTATAAATAATATCATTTGTCTATAAAATTGTAATAAGTACACCTCTGCATAACATTGTATCCTCATCAACATTAAAGAAAACAAAAAAGAAAAAAGAAAGAACTATAGTTCAACTTACAACAAAGAATAACTTTATTAACATTGTTTTTTAGTCTGTAACAGAAAAGATTTTAAGTGCATCAATTTGCCTGAAATTAAAAAATAAATAAATCCTTGTTTAAACTGTAAACATTTTTGACCAACTTATTGCGCCATTTGATACTGAAAAATAAAATTAAATAAAATCAATAATTAATAAATTTAAATTCAGTTCAGCAACATTAACTCAGGAACACAATATATAAAACACTTTAACCTACAAAACAAAAATTAATGAAACAATTTGTGCTGATTTTTTCCTTTCTTTTTTTATCAAAATGAGGAAGTCAGGATTAATGGCTACAATGAGCACGTTTTGCAGTGCACAGCTTTTCGAAGCGAGGTTTGAAGCATGATACTGCAACTCTCAGCTCCTGCTCAATGTTTAGCTTGGACCTGTACTTGGTCTTTAGCGCAGCAACAGCAGAGAAGCCAGTCTCACAGAGGTAAGATGTTGCAAAAGGAAGCAGAATGCCTATAGCCCTCTGCCCTAAGAGTGGATACTGCCTCTCTACACTCAGCCAGAATTCACTCAGTGTCTGTGATGTGAACCTCAGTCTCAATGTGGAATCAGACGTCATGTCAATGAACTGGTCCTCTTCTGTAGAGCTGAAACCACTTGGAGCTGGTGCACTGAAAGGATCTCTCACCCAGTCATACTGGGAACTGTTTTCAGGGAAGTACTTTTTAAAGAATCCCATCAGTGATGAAATATGCTGCTTAATGTGTGGAATCAGTGAGGTAGCATCATAGTCAGTAGTGTCCACAAATTCATGTAGGTTCTCGAAGGAATCAGTGTTTCCTTCATCAAGTTTCCTGCCCCACATCGCAAACTTTCGAGTGAAAGAGCTGATCTTGTCTATGACCTGAGGGAGGTGTTTATCTTTCCCTTGAAGCTGTAGATTTAGTTCATTCAGCTTTCCAAATATGTCACTCAGGTAGGCCAGTTTTCCCAGGAAGTTCTCATCACTAAATTTTTCTGTGACTTCATACTTGTGCTCATGCTCAAAAACACTCTTATCTGCTCTCTGAGCTCAAAAACTCGGGAAAAGACTTTTCCTCGTGACAGCCACCTTGCTTCACTGTGATAGAGCACAGCTTGATGTTCAGCTCCCATCTCCTCACAGATAGCAGAGAAGACTCTTGTTTTTAGTGGTCTGGTCTTTATAAAATTGACTACACCTATAATATCAGTCATCACCTCACTTAATTCAGGGGAAAGTGGCCTTGATGCAAGTGCTTCTCTGTGTATAATACAGTGTGTCCACTCAGCATTAGGTGAGGCCTTCTTGATGAGTGCCTGAAGTCCGTTTCTCTTCCCTGCCATGGTTTGTGCACCATCACTGCAAACACCAATGCAGTTCTCCCACTTTAGCCCATTCTCAGTCAAGAAGCAGTCCAGCATTTTGAATAGCTCTTCAGCTGTGGCTCTGTCTCTGACATATTTACAAAAAAGTAGATCCTCACACAGGGAGTCTGTCATGTCAAAACGTACATAAGCAATAAACAAACAGTCTTTGTTGCTGTCAGTTGCTTCATCAAATTGTAAGGCAAAACGTTTGTCTTTGAGTTTATCTACCAGCTGTTCTTGAAGATCGTTAGCAATGTCATCTATACGTCTGGCGACAGTGTCATTGGACAGAGGGATAGTTTTTAGTTTTGCAGCACTTGCATCGTCCAGCATGACAGAGACCATGTCTAATGCTGCAGGCAGTATCAGCTCCTCTGCTATGGTGTGGGGTTTTTTGCACTGAGCAATTTGGTACGCCACCTTATATGATGCTAACAGTGCTCGCTGGTTTACTGAAGTAGCATTCACAAAGCGGGATGATTGTTGGCCGTATTCGGCACGTTTTCGCTGAAAAAACTCCAGCGGTTTATCAGCGTGATTGGGGTGTAATGTGTTTAAGTGGCGCCTTAATTTATTTGGCTTCATGCTGTCCGCTGCCAGCATTTTTAGACACAGTAAACACACCGGTCTTTCCTCGTCTCCCACTGTAGTCACAGTGAAGCCAAGCGCTACATACGCTTCGTCATATTTCCTAGTCTTAGCTTTCGGGTGACTTTCTTTTGTCTCATTATCTTCGTCTCTCTCCGCCTTTCTTTTCATCCCTGTTAAAAATTTCTTCATGTTGTCTCTTTAGGGTTTTGTTGTTGAATAACGCCACCATAGACCTAATACTCCATGCGCATACTCTGACAATGAGAGCGCCACTAGCGCCAACTACTGTAGTGGATGTGCAATTACACTTTATTCGAGTATGGCCAAAAAAAAAAAAAAAAAAAAAGCATGTTCCCCAGGGTTACACGCGCCCCCCATGGCATCGCACCACGCCCCCCCTGGGGGGCGCGCCCCACTATTTGAGAAGGACTGCTTTACACAGAGAAGTAGAAAGCAAGTTTCAAGGAGGAGGTGATTCTAAGAGACAGGTGGAAATCTCCTTGGTGTCTGGCAAGTTACAGCTGCAGTTCGGTCTCAAGCTGCTTCACCCTCGAGCAGTAGGTACCTTCTACCATGCCTGGTGGCATCTGCCTCCATCTTTTGTCACTTCTACGTGGTACTTCTCTAAGGATTTACAGAACCTGTAGAACAAGAACACAATAAAAACACCCCCATCCCCAACAGCCTATAATAAATAAAAACACACAGTAATGATGTCCCAGTTCAGTACTTCCACCCCACAGTCACAGATTCACTCAATTCAATTCCCAATCCAATAATATCTCCCCCAAGTCACAGTTCATTCTCAGTTCAGACAAAGCTGACACAGTGCTTCATCATGGTAAAGCATAATGAAAAGGTATAAACGCAGCTGCCTACAATTGCCAGCTGATCCATGACAGGTCCTTGCTTATCTAAATGGAATGAATTGATATGGGGGGTCTGAGTGGCTGGTATGGTATGTACAAATGTGAGCAGTTACCACGGCACAGTGTCGATCTGGTGAGCAGTGAAAAGTGTTTTCACAGACAATAAAGCTGCACTTACATGTTGTGGTGGCCATAGGAAAGAAATGGGAGGCAAGTATTGAGTCAGTTCATACTTGACCTTGGAAACAAAAGCTGCGAATACAATCATAACTTAAAGTTTGTTATGGAGCTCTTGACTGTATCACATGGTCCCTTTCAGCATAATGAGTTTATTCAGTTTGCATGGAAATGAATGAAAAAAAACTTGAATGATTCTCAGCATTTCTAGGATTAATCGTCCATGTTGGCTTAAGAAATGAGACCTGAGGGTTTAGTCTTGACCATGAAAACAGAGCATGGCAATATTCTCAATATAAAAGTCCAGTGTGTCAGATTTAGGGGGCTCTATTTACAGAATATGGCAGAAATTGAATATAATATTCACAACTACTGTTTCATAGGTGTATAATCACTAGAAAATTAGAATAATCATTAGGAGAATTATTATATGTACGGACATTATGGAACCTCTTCCTGGAGTCTGCCATGTTTAAGTTTCTACAGTAGCCCAGAATGGACACCCATTTTGCAGCCACTGTGGTTTCTTCACCCTGCTGGGAATGGGAGGATAAGATGAAGCAACAGCTACACTGCAAGATGCCTCTGAATGGAAAGGTTTCCTGCCTGGAATTAAGTGAATACACGTTGGAGAGATTATCATTCTCATGTCTGAATTCTAAATATGAAGCTAACTTGGCTTAGCATTAAGACTGTAAAAACTAATAGCACCTTTAAAGCTGATATGACATCTTGTTTGTTTAACTGGTACAAAACCAAAGTGTTCCAGATGACACTGCTGTGGTCACACATTGTGACACAGTTTTCATCTGGTAGTGCTGCTGCACTTATCTCAGAAAGAACCAATACTTCAGTCAGTTTTTCTTTTGTAAAGGGAAGTAGCTATAATGCATGCAGTGAATGTATTTTACTGCTGGAACTTATGGGACCTGGAGCAGAATGTAAATATTCTGGTGTTTGTGTGCTGCTTTGAAGTTTCACATTTCAACTTTTTTGTAAAAGTTTGAAGGAAAAACACAAATATATTTACTCTATGCTTCATTGTATGGTTTTGCATAAGTTTGGAATTGTAATAAGGTGTAATATAAGAAATGTTTTTACTCTTGATGTAAATGCACTGCATATCTACCCATTTCATCCCTTGCCATCCTTCTCTACATCTATAGGGAAATGTTTTACCATTTGGCATCAAGGGCACAGCACAATATCTCAAGACCAAAGATGCATAATAAAAGCTGGTAATGTAATAATAAACTGAATGCAGTCCACTGCTGAACATTGCATGAGGCAGAAGACAAAAGACAGCCCTTCACACCTTTGCTGTTTTCATCCATGATTTCCTTTCAGCTGTCAGCCCCAGATGATACATACACACCAGGAGTGCTCCGCTATCCTGCAGTGGGTTCATTCATTCTCTACCACTCACAGCTCTCATTTTGCCATTTTTTACTCAGACAAAAAAAAGCAAAGGTTTTAAAGGGGGGGGGGGTGCATTTGACAAAACCTTAAAAGCATGGTGTGTTATGAGGGAGGCCATTCATAGTGAAGTGTAATGCATTCATAATGTTTCATGGCATCATCATAAACACACCTAATTTTCAGTTTGTTCACAGAGTTCAAGTAGGAGACACATCTCAACATTGACTAATCAGACCTTTATGGCCAAATTGATGCAAAGAAACTGAGACTGAGAGAGACCAAGAATAAAAAGAGAACTGTTTGGGCCAAGAAACACAATAAATGGACATTAGACCAGTGGAAATCTGTACATTGGTTTGATCAGTCAGATTTAGGTCACCACCATGTTTTTGTGAGAAACAAAGAAGGTGAATGGATGATGTCTGCATGTGTGGTTCCCACAATCAAGCATGTCAATGGTGTGCGGGTGCTTTGCTGGTGACACTGTTGGTGATTTATTCAAAATTGAAGACAAACTTCACCAGCACGGCTACTATAGTATTCTGAAGCAACATGCCATCCTATCTGGTTTGTGTTCAAGACAATGACCCTGACTACTGACTACTGAGCCACTATCAGCATACATCTATCAATGTTAAGACATGTCAGTGATCTTACATGGGTTTGACATGAGTATCTGTTTGATAGTAGTGAAAGTTTTATCAGATACAGAAAAACTCCAGAGTGACAGACTTCCTGTCAGCTGAAGATAACACAAAACGGTCTTAAACCTGCAGTCTTTCTAATGGCCACCAGGGAGAAACTCAATTAGCTGCATCCAAGAGGTCAGATTGTATGGAGTCTTATGGAGAAATGTGCTTACTTCTCACTTGATTCATAACCTCAGAAAACAGTTTATGGTCTCAAACTCTAGTTTCAGGTCTTCCCATACTGTATACAGCATGATGTTTATTTTGTAAATCATGGTGTCAAACTAGACAGTGCTGATAATGAAACAAAATTGTGATGTCACTCCTCAAGGCCCACTCACACCGGAGGCGTACGCGTAAACATCCCAGAAGCGCTTCTCCGCGCCACGGCGCGAGCATTTCGTAGCATTTTTATTTTTGACGTGAGCTGCTGCTAAACCTCGTAAATTTCAACAGAGCAGATCACACCAGACAGGAAATCCGACACAGAATCAACATAATAAACTTCCGCCCCCTTTCAAAATAAAACTCAATACGCAGTTCATGTAGCTTTTTACAACTTCACATCAACGTTACGTCATGACCGATGGCACCAGGTGATCAAAGATCGATCAAAGGGTCTCAACATGAACAACGAGAGACTAATTGTTAAAGTGGAACAACACACAATCATTTATGACACAACAGATGCTTTTTATAATCTCTTCCACGTCGGAGAAGCAAAGTCAGCTGTTTGTTGCTGTTTTATTTATACACAGTTTATCGTGGGGTCTCACGTACGTCCAGGATTCTCGCGTGATCCCATGATCTCGCGTGAATACGGCCGGCTCGCTACGCTGCCGTTATGTGGCCAACACGCGCCTGGTGTGAGTTGACGCAGGGCAAAGGACGCAGCTAAAACGCGGCGCAGCCGTTACGCTGCGCTTACGTCTCCTGTGTGAGTCCCGTGTCAGATGTCAAACGTACGTACCATTTAGCTGTAATATGTACAGTAATGTTTATAACAAGGCAGATCACCATTTCTTCCTGCTTAAAAAAAAAAAAGTACTACCACCCTCGCCTTCGTCCAAATATGGTAATTTCTGGCTATGGAAAACCAAGATGGCAACATCTATAATTTTACACTCAATCCTTCAAAATCTTTATCCACAAACCAATTTGTGACATCATGATATGTTTACACTTGATAGAACAGAACAGGGTATCGTAGCTCTGGAACCTGTCCCATATTAGACGAGTACATCAGTCACAGTGAATGGGTGAATGATCTGCCCTGTCAGTCACACCCGGGCAGCACAGTGGAGCCTGCTGGGTCTTCTACTGCACTATCTCACATTCAGCCATATCTGTTTCCCTCTACAGAGGCACCTACTGAATTCTGCTTCACAGTGCAGTGGTAAAAATTATTTAAAAAAAGTAATGGAAATGTATTATCCAAAAACAACAAAGAAAACTCTTATCATGTGGTGGTGTTTAGCTCAGTTGGTAGAGTAGCCGCCCCATGTGCGAAGGCTCAGTCCTTGCTGCGGCAACCTGTGGCTGTCATTCCCCATCTCTCTCTCCCCACATTCCTGTCACTCCTCAGCTGTCTCTAAAATAAAGCTTGAAAGGCCAAAAAAAAAAAGAAAAATTTTATCACAACAAAACATGTCACAGAGTTGAATTGCTAAATGCAAAGAAATGCATCATAAATCAAGTGTGAATGTATTGCTTGCCTTTGTTTTGAGTATATGGGTTTTCGTTTATGCTTTGTGTTAACTGGACAGACGTTCTAGGAGTGCGTGACTCTGCTGCTCTTTTATTAGACAGATAAACTTCCTGTCATATTACGCCATGAAAAATAAATGCATATAGCGAACTCAGAAATACAAATCAAGCAAAAGGCACTCAGTGGGGATTTGTTTGGCTTTACAGATTGGACTGACACACTATTGCTATCATTCAACTGATTAAGTGCTACAAAACGTGACTCTCAGTGTCAGTTGGTGCCAGACTGGGGATGTGTTTTTATTTTAATTTCACTCTCTTGCATGGTTTCATCTCATTTATCTGAAATATTTCATTAATGCTTCAGATAAAGCTTGCAAAGTCAGTTGATATTCAGCTTCATGATATCAGTTATTCAAGATGAATGAAGCCAGATAACCCAAATAGAGACTAAATTAGGCTGGCTTCATGGTATAGGCCTCTAACCGTAACCTGATTCCATAATACACACTAACTGTATGTTATAATAATGTTATACTTATCACAGTGTACTGTTTTTGCAGTAATTCTACAAGAAATGAACATACTTCACTGTTTTATACTAACAGGAAATGATATATTATATTTGTGAACCAAAGACAACCAAACTGCGTAATGCAGAAAAACAAATGTTTTTCCAAATATTCAATAGTTAGTTTTTATTTCCTGATGTGTTCCTGCAGCTGTTTCATCACCATTTATGATTGGATTTAATACTTTCCCACCGCAATCAGCATCTCTCTTTTCCCTTTGGGGACAATATAGAAGAATAGCGTCCATCAACAGCACACTCAAAAATAAAAATGCAGTGTGGAGGATTAGCAGTGAGGTTGCAGATGAATGCCTCTCTCTCTGTGTCTCTCTCTGTCTCTCTTTCCAATATAAAAGAGAAACTATCGTGGCTGTGAAAGGTCTTTGTTGTCTATTTAGGGCTACTCTAGAAACATCATGGCTCACACGCCAGGCTCTGTGGAAGGTTAGGAAGGTTCCTAACTGAGTGAAATTACCCAGAAGAAGTTTAAACTCTGTAAATGTATCTAGATGGAGCTTTTTGTAGACCGCATCAATAACATTGACCGTCACGTATTAAATGTGGTCAAATTCTGAGCACAGCAGATCTCTTTTCCTTTTGAATTCTCTTTCACATCTTTCCTTGACTTCCTGATGTTTTCCATAAAGTTCAAGAAAAAGTGTTTAGGTAAGGACATAGGAGGTCATTTCTAGGTAATGAAAACACAATGAGTCATATTTTAAGTTTTTACTGATGAAAAATTATTAAAAAAAAAAAATCCATTCCTGCAAAGTGATTCCCCTAAATCTTACACACTCTGTCTTTAAGGCTTGAGTCCTTATACTAACTTATCCTGTTTTGAGTATGTAATTTATCTTGCCAACACACAACATACTCAAAACCTGCTTAGAATTATGTGGCTAGTAGTGAACTGCTTTCACTGATGAGCTAACATAAACTCAGTCACAGAAGCTCCCAGAGCTTCATTTTCTGTTCTGTTTATCTTCCTTAGGCATTTTCTTTCCACCATTGCACATCGTTTCGTCATCAGTTTTTACTCCGACTATGCAGGTTAAATAAAAGTGAATGATGCAACGCAGCTATTTAGCCAGGAGACGCTATTTTAGAAAGGTCAGCACTGTCAATATGGCTTGTTATTGGTCATTTGTATGTTAAAGTTCATCATAGGTAAAGTCTACACATAATATTTCCATTGATTTTCACCCTGGAGCAGATCCTCTGATCATGTTGATTCTTTAAGTATATTTTTTGGGCCTTTTATTGATAGAATAGCTGAAGAGAGACAGGGGGAATGACATGCAGTAAAGGGCCATCCGATGCTGGATTCGAACCAGGGCCAACTGCAGCGAGGACTGTAGCCTCTACACACAGGGCGCCTGCACAACCCACTACGCTACCGAGCACCCCTGATCATGTTGATTCTATTGGAATTGATGATGATTTCACAGTTTGTGTCCAGGCTTTTAGCCTGCTGTATGGATTCGGGACATATTGGCGCACTGTTTATTGGGACACTTAAATAGACAAAGCCATAGTTAATGATAACCCCTGTGCTTTCCCTTCCTATATGATACAATGTCTGGTGTGAATGTGTCACACATGGTCAATCAAGTTGTACCTATTTACAGTTCACATTAATGAAACTGGAAAAAATAGTGACTTCATTCATGCAGAACTGCGCCCTCATTAAATTATGAAATAATTAAAAAAAGCAAATTAAAATAGGCCTGTTTGTGGTATATATGTAATATTTGAGTTACATAAAAGCTTTTTATTTGTTTTCTTCCTAATTGTCCTTAAAATAGTGTTAAAGAACCCCCCCACCCCCAAAACACAAATTTGATGTTGCCATTTGATTTGAAGTTCAATACGCTCAAAATGTCCAATCAGCACAAGTCCGGTGCTCAGGAAAGTAAAGAAAAGAGAAGAAGAAAATAGAGGCCTTAAAGATTTTATTAACAAATATTTTTTTTAAAAGGTGGTGATGGTGAAGCTGGGACTAGTAAAGTGATGGTAGAGCAAGGTAAGAAACAGCACAGCCAACCAGCCTTGTAACCTAACCTAACAGGCTAGCTCTAATGTTAACGTTCACTGGCTTGTATAAAAGCCTGACACAACACGTTATCTTTGACAGAAACAGTTGAGTTTGGTAGCTCCTTCAGAGAGGATGAGACAGAGAGGAGAGAGATCCAGCTGCAGTCAGGTGACAGAGAGAGTGATGCTGGAGGGGCCCGCTGTCCCGTCGGAGAGTCTGAGCAGGATGGATCAGAGTCTGATCACACACTTAATTTCAGCGGGGCAGGGGAGAGGAACAGGAGAGTAATCTAAGATTATCTCGTCCTGTCAGCTGGCCTGACTAAGGGTTTGGTCCTGTTATCATGCACTCCAAGAATGTTTGTATGAGATATGCTTGAATGTTTTGCCGTGTCTTTCTGTTTTAGTCTGAGAGTGTTTAACTCTTGGCTATTTTCCACTCTTCACTCTTGCGGTCACATATTTGACTGAAGCTCCAAACAATCCTGCTTCCCTGTTCTCTGCCCTGACCTCCAGTACACCGGTATTTTCTCAACAGAGTAGTGAAAATGACCATGTGAGTCATGTATGAAATGGCAGTAAGCAAGTTTAAGTTCCCACTTAGGAGAGTCAGGACACTGGTGAGAGATGAGAGAACACTGAAAGGGCTAAGCAGGCTTCAACTGGAGTGCTTATGAGATTTTGAATCTGAACTCCTCAACCTTTCACCTCACCGACCAGGGAAACTGAGTCTGACAATTTTTATAAGTTATCAACAAATTGAGAATCCAACAAGCATGCCTTCTTCACACTGTGATTGACCAGGTCGGCTGGAGTGTGAAAGCAGCCAGGGTTTAAACATGTATTTAGGTCTCTTTTCCCCCATTTTTCACTCAAGCCCCACTGTTTTTCATGAGTACAGATGAATGCCTTCGCAGAGAGACTTTTTATGCAGCCACGAGTTGCGTCTGCATGTTTTACTTTCAGACCACGTAAAGCAACAGTCTTTATGAATAAGATTCAGCAGCCTCCTGAGAGGCAAAACAAAAAGGTCTGCATACATTCACTGCTGCTTGTTACACTTATTGTGTTGAGCAGATTTTCTCACACGTTGACTAAGGTGTGGACACTAAAAGAACAATGTGAGCATTTTGGAAGAGAACATACTTGTAGATGTTGTTGATGACACTTCTTATTAAGTATCTTGACCTTGAGGCACATCAGCAGTGCACCAAAGTCTAGAATCCCATTAATGCTGAATCATTTCATGCATATTGGGCAACAAACATGTGAGACCTTGAAATCCAATTGCTTAAACCACCTCCAGCGGTTTTGAGAAGGTCTAAATGTATCTGTCTGATGTAATTCCTATTCCTCTCAAGTGTAACTAAGTCAATAAGCAGTTTGTGAAAGTAACCACTTACATGGTCTGTTTCTTGCAAAGTCACGCTGAAATTACTGTCATGAGGAAATTGCAGAGGCTCTCTTCCTCTCTGTGGACATAACGCCCAGGGAAGAAACAGGGAAGGGATCCCTCTTAACTCACACTGATAATTGATGACTTTAACCTGTGTCAGCAGTGCTTAGATGCCAGAAGCTTGGTTATGATTAGATAAAAAGTATTAACTGAAAGGGTGGAGGGCATGTGCAAGAGAATACTTTTGTCTGTGGCTGTGACAGCTTGTGTTGCTGTCAGTGAAGAAATGCCTTATGTGTTGGGAGGGGAGGTTAAATACTTCCTTCAGGTAAACAGGGTCTGCTGGAAAATGCCTTCTGTCTGTCCTTTATAAGGTTGTAGCACTTTGTTCTTTTAGCTTGATTTTAAAGGTTTAATGGAATGACGGGCTGTATGATATTGAGGAATGATGTGAGGAAACCTCCCTCCCTCCCTGGTAGTGCCACCAGGGCTGTGTGCTCGGCCCCCTCCTGTAAATGTTGTACACCTACGACTGGAACCACTGACATGGAGAGAACTCTGCCTGAGGATGACAACGCCATCATTGGCTGGATTACAAACAATAGGAATTGATATTCAGAGGAAATCAACAATCTTGCAGAGTGGTGCACAGAGAACAACCTAATACTCAACAAAAGCGAAACCAAGGGGTTTATTGCCAATGGAGAGATTATTGACTTAGAAAGAAGGAAGTGAAGACACATGCCCCTGTTCACATCAGTGGAGCTGAGGTGGAGCAGGTGATCTTACATCTCTACTTTGGTAAAGAATGCTCACAACCTGGTGTATTTCTTAACCCTGTAAAGCCTGAACCATGAAATAATTGTCTCCCTCATCACTACTACTACTAGTTTTTCTCAGTGCACATTGTAGTAGGAATCCATTCCTCATCATCATCATCCTCTAACTGCTCCATGTCACTCTAAATATCTCATTTTCTACTCTAAATATGCCTAATTATGTCAGTTAAACCTTTAGTTTACTTAAATAAGGAAAACAACTATGTTGCTTTATTGAATGCATTATGCCTGAAATGCAATAAAATGATAACAGATTTGCAAATCAATTACCTAAAATACCTGCTGTATCGATTTTGATACACACATTTTCAACAAGGTTTTAGTATAAATTAAGTTGTGAAATATTAAGTTGTTTTACATTGCATGAATTCAATAAATATTCCTATTGAAGTTGCAGTGACAATTTTAAAGTTTTCATCTCAAAGGTCCAATGTGTAGAAGTTGCATCTAGTGGTGTAATCACTTCATCAATCTCCTCACGTCACCCTCACCTTAGTGTAAAGGAGAAACAACACTTGAAACACGCTGTCTAGAGTCAGTCTTTAGTTTGTCTGTTATTGAATCTCCTTCGGGATCAATAAAGTATCTATCTATCTATCTCCATCTGGGCTACTGTAGAATCATTCCAGATGGCAGCCTGCATGAATCAGAATCACTTTATTGGCCAGTGGGTACACACACAAGGAATTTGACTCCGGTTTATTGTGCTCTTAATTGTACATACAGGTATAAACTAAATTTTAACAGGCATTTACCGCTGTGAGCAGGGTTTGAACCTGCGTGGGGAAACCCCATTGGATTTCGAGTCCAACGCCTTAACCACTCGGCCATCACAGCTAAAGACCTTGTTGCAAGTGATAATATAATAATGTTCAGTGATGATGTCAATGATGTAATACTCTACTTGCCGATGATGTAATAGTTTTATAACAGCTAATAATGTTATAACATGCCAATAACGTAATAACTTAGTAATAACTAGACTAAATAGACTTTTTCATGTAACACTGCACAAACACATGTACTGTAGGTCACATGACCACTGTTTTCTTCCAGAATCCTCCCACATTCTACTGAGTGAGTGATCTAACTACCATAAACACTTCACAGTAATGAATGAAATAATATTCCATACAGGAAATTATGAATTTACATATCTAAGCAAATAAACAATATTCTAAATAAAGATTTTGTACAACAAATAATTCTCAAATTGACTCTTAACCATGATTAAGGAGAGAGAGTGCTGCATAGTACGTACCCTTAATGAATGAATATGACAACTGTGCTCCTTCCCAAGTGTAGGACAAACAGAATCAAGAACTCCTTTGTCCCTCATGCCATCAGGCTCTACAATGTCTCACTTGGGGGGAGGAGGAAATCGAGTAAAGAGGACAGAAGGGAAGGAGTGGTAGTTACTCACTGTGCAATAATAATCTGGACACTCTTCTTCTTCTTTGTGTAATTACCTCATCAAAGTGCAATATTTTAACTGTTAATTTAAGTCAATCTTACTACATAACTGGTCATTTATCCACTGTACAATGACACATGCCGTACACAGTCCTGTATATTTATCTATATTCATCCTCCATACATGAATATCCTCCAGTCTCTACATTTATTTTATCTGATCCTATTTTACTTGAATTTTACTTTATATAGCTAAGAGTTGTATTGCTTACTGTTAAGAGTTTATTGTTTACTGTATACTTTATATATTTAGCTAAGAGTCTATTGTTTATCTTATATTGTATCTTTTTCATACCTCCTTTATTTGGTATACAAGTGTCTGTATGCTACTGGAAATTCAATTTCCTTGAGGGAGTCATCCCAAAGGGATCAATAAAGTGCAGTCTAAGTCTAGGTCTGAGTCTAAGTCTAAGTCACTGCATGTGTCTGATTGTAAACATCAGGTTATTCAGGAAAAGGTCTCCAAAACTCGTATCAAATATGATACACTGAAACTTTGGAAAACACAATTTCAATGCTAGTTTCTTGTCAAAAGGGGAACAATAGGAATCATCCTGATTGGAAACATCTGTCAGGCCAGGACTCAAATGAGGACTCAGATGCAGAGTTAGACAGTAAGCTGTTTTATTCAGGACGGGGAAAATCCTCGACTGAGTGAGGCTATGAAAAGGCCCTAAACTAAAGGAAACAAAAATCACTCCAAGGAGGAAAAAACTCTGAACTACACTAAATAACAAAATCTAAATCACTCTCAACGAGGAACAATAAAGCTAGGACTAATAGTATTAAAGATTAACGAAATCAAAATCACTCATAAAGAGGAAAAACAAAAAGGCTATGAAACATCAACTTAAGGCGCTCAAAAACGAGGCTGAAAACACACTAGACTAGATACAAAGTAACAAAAGGCTAGACTAGGAATTACAACAGAAAATCACTCATTCGAGGAAGAAAACAAAAAGATACTTGAGCTAAGGAGCTGTGGCTATGGACTATGAGAAAAAGGCTTTGGTGCACGACGAAGGACGAAACACTTTGGCACAAGACAAAGGGAGACGCAGACAATATATACACAGGGTAATGGGGAACAGGTGGAAACAATCAGGGCGGGGAAGACAATCAGACCGGTGACACATGAGGAAGGGCAAGTGACCTGAAACGAGAGGAGAGTTAACTTTCAAAATAAAACAGGAAATGACAAGACATAACAAAAACCCAGCTTGACCTCACCGCGGTGTGACAACATCATGAATTGGCATGGTTGAAATATGGCCCAAGACAGGAGGGTCTGCAGTGAGGCATCATTGGTACAAGCACCAGTGACGGTGATGAGGCAAGGTGCATGTACAGGTTATTAAAGACCCACCCAGCAAGACCCTATTTACCCTGCTCCTTCTTCCTGATCACAGCAGGTAGAAAGGACGTTATCTGGGTGGTTTGGATCCTTAAAGATTCTCTTCATCTTGTTTTTTGCAGCATCTGGTATAGGTCTCTTTTGGGCAGGGTGGAGCACCAGCAATTTTCTCTTTTTCTCTGCAGGGCCTGGTAGTGTTGTAGCAGTGCAGGTGACAAATCAGTGGAGTACTCTTTAAGATGTGTTTAGACTAAATGAAACACAGCAGCACATCATTTAACATCATTTCTCATTTGAAAATCAACCAAAACTGTTTGAAATGTAACTCTCTTCTCTGATTGCACTCCTTCATTCACACAAACCTATCTGCCTCTCTCGCCCCCGCATCCTTCTCTCCCTGTATGAGCCGGTGCTCTTTAATAACTTAACTGCTTCTTTTTCAAGCACAAAAACATCCTGATGGAAGAATGCACAATCATGTCTCACATCACATGCACCTTTCATATCACAGTCATTGCACAGATGGCTTATATGACGTGTCTTAGCCTGAGGCAGCGCAGACTGTTCAACAGTGGAGGTGAATGTCATTTCAGACCTACTGGGTCCCACTGAGAGAAGGATATTAGCCTTCTGACTGACCTCACACAGCTGCAGGGCAAAGCAAGAGGAGGGGGCTGATGGGCCTTGTTTTACCAGCACCAGTCATGTCTGCAGGACAGGATTTAACATAACTTAACCCATTAAATACAAAGAATCTGTACATAACACTCATAAACATACATACTGCATATTATATCAACATAATAAAACAGATCAAATCAAATCAAATCAAATCAATTTTATTTGTATAGCCCGAAGTCACAAAGTACATTTGCCTCAGAGGGCTTTACAATCTGTACAGGGAGTGACACCCTCTGTCCTTATATGTCCTTGTGAATTATAATCTTATATATTTTAATAAGTATTATGAATGCATTATAATTCACTATGAATGCCCCTATAATGTGGTCTTCATAGAAAGCATTACCAGTAGGTTACTGTACGTTTTCCAGAGATTTGTACCAAACTGATGCACGACACAGTCTTGTTGCATTAATAAATAATGAGCTGACCACTTGGGCCCGCTTTATATTTCTGAATTATTGTGTCCTTTCACCTCAGTGATACCTCTGAGTTGTCCAAAGCATTTAGGTGTTACCAAAATCTATACTTGGGAGTTATGGCTCCCAACCTCTGGATCTTGTTCTGTTTCATAGACACTTTGTCTGTAATGTCTTTATTACTTACTGTTTAGTTCAGTACTAGACTGTTTAGTCTAATGCTTGCATTGTAAAAAAAAAAAAGTTTACTTGCATGCTATCATTTTGCTAACTACTTTTCATGTGATTTTGTTTAGCTATTTTAGCCATTCTAATGCTAAGAAGTATGACAGAGATAGCAACATTGGTCTGTTTTTTGTGTCTCTTGTTAGTGTTTGAAAGATCAAGAGCGACATATTTTAACCACCAGGGGTGCTGCATTAGTGTCTGGTGCAGACCCATCTTTTTATTTGGTAATAACAAAAGTGTTTGTATGTTGATAACATTGAAGATGCATTGGTCTTCATACTCCCACGTTTGTTTGACAGTCCACATGTCAACCAGCTCCCTTCATAATGTTTAGTGAGCGGTCGAAATGTTGGTAGCAGCCTCAAGCCTACCATTTGAAAGTTTGATGTAAGCTTTTGGGTCCTGAAGGGACAAATCGCAAAAATAAAAATGAACTCTGACAAACTGAAGGGACTGCATTTCAGTGTAAACCCCTCCCAGCTGAGAGCAGAACAGAAGGCAGATATTCTGCACCACAAGCTGACCGTCTCCTCTGTCCTCTGAGAGACTCATCTCCTCTTCACTGTCATTTTGCGAAAGCCTCAAATGTTGCAGAAGAAAACTGAAGAAATATAACATGGCATCACCAGCTGGTTGCAGCTGTAGCACTGAGTTTGCACTCTCACCCGATTCATTTTTTATCAAGACACTGTCTGCGGTTTCCACGGCGACACAGTTGTACTGCCAACTGCAACTTCAGCTGAGACTCCTCATGTTAAAGAGATTAGTCCGATCTCTGTCTCTGTCTTTTCCGTCATACAGGCCCATAACTGTTAAAACATGTCTCTGACGTATGTACCAATTCATTAAATGAAGCTCACATACGCGCATGTGTGTGTGCGTGTGTGTGTGTGTGTGCGTGTGTGTGTGTGTGTGTGTGTGTGTGTGTGTGTGTGTGTGTGTGTGTGTGTGTGTGTGTGTGTGTGTGTGTGTGTGTGTGAGTGTGAGAGAAAGAAGGAGAGGGAGAGTGAAGCTGTGTGTGAGCATACGAGAAGGCCTACTGGACTGTATGCAACAGACTACTTGATTTTCTTGGTAGTGTGTCTTTTCTAGGCAGGTATCCTTTGATTGAAATTGATTCTTTGGAGGACGGTTATAATTTAGACTGCTTAACTGAAGTCCAACAGATCACATTTAAGCTACGCTAGCTGTGTGGCTTTCAGTTACTCCACTATTGGCTCATTGCCATAAAATATGGTTACCAGATAATGACTATGACTGCCTTTTGTGATCACCTGACGTTCACCATCATCAAACTGATTTATCACCAAACACTTGTGTAACCAGTGGAACTGTTTCGACCCCTCACCTCCCGTCCTTTTGTCTTAACTTCATGTTTAGCAGCACTAGTTTCAGCCAAACATAGGCCACTGCTGCTTTGCCCGGGTTTTAATTGACCTATTTTATTTTCCACACCGTTTGTATATAATTTTATTGTCTTTATTTCCTGCTTTTAGTTCTAGTAGAGTTCTGAAGAGATTTTTCTGCACGTAAGTAAAATGTGAGATTATTTACAACCGACTCATCCTCTCAGTCTAGGTGTGAGTAAGGCTGAAATATGCAAACCACAACCTCAATCCCAGTTCAACTTAACTTAACTTTAACTCAATCTCAACCATGATGCTCTTTGTCCAACCTATCAAAAGCAACAGTGGTGAAATTTCACCACTCTCAATGAGAAAGTAAACATTGTACCTTGTGTGCTATTTCCATTTTTTATGTTGGAAAAACATGGTAAAATAAGTATTAACAAGCAGGCTATTCCTACATATTATAAAACATGACTGGCGAGGTACATAATAAAATAACAGCCTAGACTCCATTAAAGATTTCTTTTATCTATAGGTGTGGGAAAAGAAAATAGCTGTCTGATTATCAGGCTTTAATAAAGTATTCATGAGTTCTGATTTTGATTCTGATGAGATTTTGTAGTACTCTGATACAGTTCATGGGCTTACCTTTAACTACCACCTCAAAAAAGGCCTTCATCCTCTCTAGGCACTGCACAGCCTGGTTGGACGGCTGCCACTTTGGGTGCAGGATATTCACGACCACCAGGTGTCAGGCTTTTTGCCTGGTTTGCGGATCATAATGATGGCCTTGTGCCCCAGTGTGTGTAACTTTTCAACCTAGGTATTAAAAAAGTAAATTAAAATATCACACAGAAATATCACAAGCATGAATTAAACACAGAGACATGCAACAATACCAAAATTGATGCCTCGTCCATGACATGTGAGGTGGTTTTATTCTTGGTTCTGTGCCCTGTCGTCCAGCAGGTTGTCGTGGATCGTGGCTGCTGTTGTGGTCCTGCACGACCCCCACTACGCATATTATTACTGTCATTATTGCTACCATATCTGCTACTGTGGTCATTTTGTCAGTCATTGTGATTGTTTATTATGTTTGTGTTGATCTGTCCTGTACACATGACATCCATTGCACGTCTGTCCGTCCTGGGAGAGGGATCCCTCCTCTGTGGCTCTTCCTGAGGTTTCTTCCACATTTTTTCCCTGTTAAAGGTTTTTTTTGGGCAAGTTTTTCCTCACTCGAACCGAGGGTCTAAGGACAGAGGGTGTCACTCCCTGTACAGATTGTAAAGCCCTCTGAGGCAAATGTACTTTGTGACAGTTTTTTTAAGCCAGTCCTCTTTTTTTGCTTCAAATTTCTGTAATTTTTTGGCAAGTCTTTGCCTTTTAGGCTATACCGCCTGGCAAGACTTGCATAGACTATAGTTGTCTAGGGGTGCAGGCAGATGAATGCGTGTGCAACCTATGGCATCCAGGACCCTGAAGATAAGTGAATAAATTGTGATGCTGTATCAAAAAAGGCAAGAGGTCACTGATTTATGACTGCATTGACAGCAGCCTGTGGTGGTACTCAGTGGTAAAGAGGACCAGGGCAGCTGTAACTCTGACAGCAAGGAGAAGGGAACAAGGAGCTACATGGTCTCTTTTCAAATCTAAAGGTGAAGCAATTGGATAGTTGTGAGAGTTTTTTCTTCCCTCCTGCCTGTGTGATTCATTGTGTCCTTTTTTTCTTGGTGCAGCTGAGTTGGAAGTGTGGATTTTTTGTTGATGCATGATTGTGTAACTGTTGCCTTGTGTGAACACTTGTAGCCCTACAACAATTAAATGCAGTCTTAATTAGTTTAAAAATCAATGGACAGTAATCTAAATTCTCCTCGCTTTTTGAGGGAGAGACACATTCAGTTAATTGGCTTATGCTCTGTATTCAGTGTTATCAGGGGACCGTGGTCCAGCCTATTGATGTAGAAGAAAAACATTTCTATTATGACTAGCAAAATATAATTGAATGTATCTGTGATGCTCCTGGATACTTGGCTCGATGGAAAAAAATAAAAATAATAATAATTTCTGCTGGTCATAACTTCTCTTCCATAAAACAGATTTATATCATGCTAATGCTGCACTGACTTGTAATCAGGTGAATGGTTCCTGGTCATTCCTACTTGGCAACACATCGTGCCAACAATAGCGGTTATCAGGCTGCCTAGACTGTAAGCTCAGAGCACTGTGGACACTCTGTGGACATAATGGCAAAAGTGAAGTGGATGTTGACAGAGGAAGCTAAGCTTATATTTTGTCAGTTTCCAGTTTTTCAGTTTTTCATGGTTCAAACCATCTGCCACACTCAGGTTAGAAATAATCTACCATGTTTATTGGTTTATCGACATCTGCTTTTTATCATGGCAGTTCATGCTTTTTGTGCCACAGGAGAGTTTTTGAGTTGCCAGTGGTCACTGGGTCAAATTGGCTGCAATTGTCTGACCTGTGAGGTTGAAGGTTCAAGGGTTCAAGGGGGGTTTTATTGTCAACCATATACACAGTACACAGTGAAACAAGACAGTGTTTCACCAAGGACTATGGTACAACATAGACAGCCAGGACTACTATAAAGTGTACACACATTACAAAAAACAAGAATGGCTACATAAAGTGTTTACGTTTAGACAATAAACGTGACAAGAAAAACAGAGATAGTGTAACAGACTAGGATGAAGTATGCATGTTTTGTATATACATGTACATGGCTACATATGAATATATACAGTACAGCTATATAAATATTTACAGTATGATATTGATAGATAGATTGATAGATACGGTAGATATTGAATAAAACAATTAAGAAGCAGCAGGTAAACAAGGTGTGAATATATGTGCAAGTTTACATTTTGCAGTTTATTAATCTTCATAGCACACAGATGGTAGAATTTTATACATTTGTATGTTCTGGACTCTCTGTTCCCTCAAGGATCATCACTGTCAAGACGGCAGCACAAACTGCTTTGATTTAATATGACTAACTCTACCACTGATTCTCCCAAAGTGCCTGTAATTGAACCTTCCCTGCCTACAGTACATGTGTCAGTTTTTTGCTCCTCTTCACCTCTTACCTAACCAAAATGTTCTACATTATTTCAGTCTGTGTATTGTTTCATCATGTTTACCTCAACTATTTTGGGCTGGATCACATTAAAGGAGTCCTTAAGAAAGTGAAGAGGCAGAAGCCAGATATGGAATACATAAGAATCAGCTGCTGAGTTCATAAATGTATTTAAACTGATGAAACCCTGTTGGAGCAAATCAAGGCAGGCATGAAACAGACCACTAAAGGTTAAGTCTGATGCCATTTAAAATCAAAGTGAAAATACTTGCATACTAGTTGTTGGATCACAAAATATATGGTGAATTATTGAAAAGTGGCAGTGAAAAACAGCACTGCCAACACTGTTTAATCAATGTACTCTTTATCCCAGAGGATTTACTGGATCTTATAATGCAGAGAACCCAATCAGGGTCAGAGGTATAGATATTCAGTGGCGGCGTCAGAAAGAGTTGTGTGAAATATGGATTTGCGTGTTGATGGTATGGGCCGACCACACATGGGAGATGTTATAAATTAGAGGGCAGCTGTGAAATCATGCGACATGCTCCAGATATTTTACCCTGCTTTTATCTCGGCCCTCCCCTGTAGAGAGGGAGATAGTTTAATGTTCATGGCTTCCTCTGCTTAAGTATATTCTGCATTAAAAAGCTCATAGCACTTACCATTATTTTATCGCACAGGCTGCAGGGAGAGTGATAGATATAACCAGAATGATATCTATGCTATTAATCCTCAAGGTGTCCATACTGGATTAGTATGGAGTAAGAAATACATAATGTGTGCCTCAAGGATGGCACTGTTCCTTGCTGTCTGTGCATTAGTACATCTGCCTTAATAGGCATCACCATCATGAACCCCCAGAGGTACATTCCTAATGACGGTCAACACTTTGGTCTATAACAAGGTATCCTGGCCTGCTCTTTAATAATTCTAATGACTTTTTGGCTATGAACCTTTCATGCATGGATACAGCTAGAACTGTGACATAGCTGGAATGTAAAATATAACAGATTGATAGAAAATTTTAAACCTATTTGAAAAAACATAGTTAACCAGTGCAGTGTCACGAGTAGTGATCTTTTCTTCTGGTAATGAATCCAGCAGGGGCAGTTTATACTCAGTACTGTGGAGGTTAAATGAAAGTTGAGGGTAACAATCAGCTACCATAGCTTCATTTCTGACGCTTTGGCTCTCTGTTTCTTCAGCATTGTCAAGACAGCTTGCTATTGGTCAGTGGTGCCAATTTAAAGGTCAAAGTTCATCAAAGCTGAACTGGTTGTGAAACATTTGTGGAGGTGTGTACAACCATTTCAGGGGCTGCGTTGGGAAATGTTTGCAATGGCACAATGCTCTATTCTATTCTCCAAAACCACTTATCATTATCAGAGTCGTGGGAGTTGGAGCCTATCACAGCTGACATTGGGCGAGAGGTGGTATGAGACAAACAACCATTCATGCTCACAGTATCCAGTTAAGTCCCCAATTCACCTATTAGGTGCATGGACTGTGGGAGGAAGCCAGAGAACTCGGAGAGAACCCACACAGACAGGGGGAGAACATGCCAGTTTCACAGAGAAAAACGTCCCAGCCAGGATTTGAAGCTTGCTGTGAAGTGATAGTGCTAACCACTGCAGCACCTTGCATTGTCTGGTCATTCAAATGCCTTCAGTTGTGTTGAATGTAGCACATACATCTAAACTGTGTCTTAGTCTGTTTAGCCAGAAGGCCAAACTGATTCTCTTTCTAATTTTGACCCTACAAGTCAAATCATGTTACTTGATAAGAACATTTAAATTTTATTTAAACTGTGATAACATGAGAAATAAGATGTGTAAAATTGTGTGCCATCAGCATAATTAAATTCAATTTTATTTATCTAGCGCCATATCATAACAAAGTTATCTATGACACTTTTAATACAGAGCAGGTCTAGACCGTACTCTTTATATTATTTACAGAGACCAACAGTTCCACCATGAGCAAACACTTGGTGACAGTGGTGAGAAAAAAAACTTCCTTTTAACAGGCAGAAACCTCGAGCAAACCCAAGCTCATTGGTATTGATCATCCACCACGACTGGTTGAGTTAAAGATAGAGGGAGGCGGATAGAGAGAGAGATAGACAGATAACTAGAGAGAGATAGAGACACAGATGCACAGCAGCAGCAAATCATAAACTAACTATAAACTGTAATGGAGATATGATAACAATAATGACAGTAATAATATATGTAGTGGACGTCATGCAGGACCACAGCAGCAGCCACGATCCATGAGAACCTGCTGGACGACAGAGCACAGAAACTCCAGGGAAGAAGTTTAGTTAGTAACATGCATTAATGAGACATGTGTGTTTAATTTCTCCCAGAGAGAGGATGTATGAAGAAAACAGAATACTGTGGGTCCCAGAATGGTTCCTTGAGGAATACCATAATAGCTATCAAATCTGTTCAAATCTTGTCTTTGATACAAAATCGTTGCAACAAAATTTCTGTTTGACAATTTGAATGAAGCCAGTCAAGGTCTAGACCTGAAAGATCCAAACATTTCTTAAGTCTGTTCATTTAAATGCCAACAGCAGTTATGTTGAATGCAGCACATAGATCTAAAAAAAACTAGTGGTGACACTCACACATAACACTATCTGGTGCAATATATAAATAGTTATTAAAGAATATAGATGTCAATTACAGTGATTTATAACGTCAAGTGTCTTAGGGATGCTCTTGACTAATTATAAACCAAAGATAATAATACATTACTACCAATAGCAATAAAACAATAAAAATCACTTCATGTAGCTAGTAGTGCTGTCAGTATGTACCCCATGTTTGTCAGACCTGGACTCAAAGAGAACTCAGATGCAAAGTAATATAAGTTTCGGCAGACTTTATTTAAATCTTCCACCTCCCAGACAGAGTGATAAACAAACCGGCTATGAAAGTAATCTATGAATAAACAAAATATCGCTCCACAAGGAGGAAAACGAAAGGCTATGACTAGAAAACTCTAAACGCTCCCAAGGGAGGAAAAAAAAAAATACTCTCTGGTATAAATCACAAAAAAAAAAAAAAAAAAAAAACATGCACTCCTAAAAACCGGAGGCTCCGCTAAAAAGAGGCTAACAAGGGCTATGAAAATTAACTGAACTAAAACTATGAACATTACAAATGAAAAATCACTCGTAATAGAGGCAAAGAATACAGTCTTAAGTTGAGAAAAGGCAAGAACAAAACGTGGACGAAGGCTGGGGTGCAAGGCAAGAACGAGACACTCTGGCACAAGACAAAGGGAGACGCAGACTATAAGACACATGAGGGTAATGGGGAACAGGTGGACACAATCAGAAATCAGGGAAGACACTCAGACCGGTGACATATGAGAAGTTCAGTTGCAGATAGCAGTAGCAGAGCCTTGGACAGAAGAGGTGCTGGGCATGTTGGACAGCAATTTATTAACAACAATCGGCGGATACTCTTCTGAAAACATCTGTTGGTGATTTCGAATATTTTCAATAATTGGGTCAATTTGGAATCCATGCAGAGTTTGTCACATTTTGTGTTGTCATAGATGTTTCATGCTCTCTCACTTTGGTCTTTTAAGTAACATATTTGATCAGCTGCCGATGTGCAGTGCTTTTTTGGGTGTTCTGTGGGTCAACTTTCCTTATAAAATTACATATCAAACATAGATAATATGAACAGTACTAGTTTTCCCACAGCTTTCACCCACAGTGAAAATAAAGCTTAACCAATCCTAATTTGTGTTTTTTTTTACTTGTAATATATTATATAAGATTATATGTTGAGGTTTCATTTCTAAAGCTTGTAATTCTCTACACATTGACTTGATATAATAACATAATAATCATGTATGATGCAGCACAGATTCTTAGGTAGTTATACAGCATTATAAGTGCCATCTCTTGCCTGAAAAGCCCAACACCTAGTATTTAAAAACACACTCAAAGATCTGCATCTGAAGGACCACACCTGGATATAACAGGGAAACATAAGAGTAGAATCACTCAAAACATATTGTGTCCAGTGCAATAATTACTGAAGGAAAAAGAAGGGTGACTTTACATTCATATTTTACATGATCAATTGAAATACTGTTCCTTTAAGAGTGGGATTTCTGCCTGTGCAGTGAAGTGTAAAGGTATTTGTAACATAAAAACACAGTCTTTTCCTCAGTCTGAGTCATGAAATTATAAAAAAGTCTTCAAATAGCTTGGTTATTAATTCTAAAAGAACAAAAGTCAGTGTGCTTAGATATTCAGTAGTTGGGGTTGTTCCATACAGTAATTGCTTCAAAGTGCTTTTCCTGACTTGAGTGAAAGCTAACGATCTCTTTCTGTTCTACATCAATTACTATTAAACTTCACAGTGAGAGCCTCTTTAATTGCCTCTTCAAAATTAACGAACAGTGATGCGTTTGTGTGTGTATCTGTGTGTGTGTGACACACTGACTGAGAGACAAACAGATGCATGTATTATCATAGTAGGTGAGGTTTCTAGTCATAATTGCTTATTGTAATCAATTTCTTCCTTCCCATAATCAACCCCCTGGAATAATGCTGACTTGTTTTTTTATGGTGTTGCAGGCATTTGACTTGACAGTTTTGTCAACTCTTTCTAATCATCATAATAGAAATATATGAGGAATATAATCTATTACTATAATATGTAAAATAATGATTTTATAAATGCATTAAAAATTCAGAATCTTTTAAATGCTCACATTAATAAAATACTGTGCTGTATCAAAAACAATCTCACCCCAAGGTCCATTTAGTAGCTTTCAATTATATGATGTGATCTTTCTATTTACATAGAAATTGTCCAGGTAAATTGTAGATCCTAAGCACTGTTCAGAGAACTGAACACCTTTTTGGGGAACATTAAACATTGACTTTTAAGCCAACTTGTAAGCAAGCAAGTCCATAAAGGGCTGAGATGAAAAGAAATAAAATTGATGAAGTAAGACAACAGAAATTAAGAGAAACATATTTTCTTCATCCTAAGATCTTGGATCAAGCTGTTGCACTCAACAGGCAGTCCGTGTTTCACGCCAACAGAACCAAGACACTTGTCAGACGAGTGGAGATGGACTGTGTTTCAATGATGCTTGTTGCTCAAATGTAGGAGACTGGAGAGAGACCTCAACACTGATGATATGTGGCTGGTGATCCAGTCCATCAAAGGCTACAAAAGCAGAATGTGTGAGGTCACTTTTTTAGATGAGCTCAAATCTTTTATTTGCTTTGGCCTCCTCAACAAAGAGTCAGCCATCAAGTCCAGAATATCACTTTGGGCTTATGTACGTCACTCTGCAACTGGTTATTTGGCATCCTCACAAAACAGACCGTGGCACCTCCTCCAGTCTAGTGTTAATATCAGAGCTCCCCAGGGCTGCGTGCTCATTCCCCTTCTGTTCATTCTGTACACCCATCCCAGCAACCCACGCCATGGAGAGAACTCTGTTGTCAAGTTTGCAAATTACACCACCATCATCTCAAACAATGATGAGAATACGTAGAGAGGAAATCAACAATCTTTCAGAGCGGTGCACAGAGAACAACCTGCTACTCAACATCGACAAAATCAAGGAGCTGATCGTTGTGTATAAAGGAAGTACAACAACTCTGTGTTGTAGACTCACAAGTAAATGAACCTGACCCTTTTGACTTCCATTGATCTCTCTCTTTTGTTGTTGTTGTTGCTGTAATTTTTAGTAGTAATTATGTATTCTGTTGCCAAGCAATAGTCATAAACATAACAGAAAAAGGCATGAAACCGTATATAAAGGAGCCCACCATGTGGTGGAAGTCGTATTTAAAACATTGTTTGGTGTGTAGCAGTATAGAGGTGCTAGGTTATTGGGTGACTCTGCCCATACTTAACACCAGGTGGCTGTTATGAGGTGGGCCAGTATAAAAGGGGCACTTTGCCACCAGCTCTTTCTCTTGCACCTCTGCCCTTGGTGCGTCATTTCCGGGCTCAAGGTCACCTGGTCTGCCAGGTATGGCTACCCGCTGTCTCATCACACTGGTCGCTTAAACTTTTCTGCGTGCTCATGGTATTTGTGTGATTGTAGGGTGACTCTGTGTGCTGCTCCGTGCTCCCTTATGTGCAGTGGCGTGGTTATTTGGTAAGTGTCCCCCCTCTAACTTGGCGTTGTTGATACTGTCCGATGGCTAACACTAGTGTGGTCACAGGTGGATGCCAGCGACAGCCGGTGTCGTCTCTCTCTCTCCCTCCCTCCTCCTGCGCGAGCGTGTGTCCTAAAACAGGTATGTGTGTTTTTAGTACATGCGAGCAACCGCAGTATTTTAAAGTAATAACGGCGTTTTCCCTGTAATTAGGAGTTGCTGTGATCAGCTGCTTAGGAGTCGCTGCTGTTTTGTTTCCGGTGAAAGTTCTGTCTCCACGCTGTTTGTCTCCGATGAGGCTCTGCCTCTGAAGCGTCGCCTCAGTTGCGTTGCTTTATTTCTTTCTGCGACGCTGTCTCCACGCTGCGCTGTGTACGGCGGCGTGTTGGTGGTTGGATGCTTGGCGTGATCTGCATTTTGCACCAGAGCCACTTTAGTAAATGCGCCTGTGTTTTAACCAGGGCCTGGCCCCTGTATATGGTTGAATGGTGTTTAGTTAATTTTGTATTCTAATTATTTTTCTTGGTTGTTCTGATTTGATTTGATTAGTGTATAGATTCTGTTGTGGATTATGTTTTCTTTTTCTTGATTGTAATTTTGCCCATTAATTAGTTTCTTTCTTTTTAGTTGCTAGAGACTGGTGGTGGTGCTGGTGACTGGGTGGTGGTACCCCCCTCTGCCTGCTGTGTCCTGGGAAGCGGGTTCCTCATTTCACTGAGTGTGTGGGTCACGTATGTCAGGTGGTGTGAATTTGTATTTAAGTTGGGGTGCCCCCCCTTGTCCATCCACACAGCTCCAGCCCTTCAGCGACTTTCTTTATTTTGATGGGTGTTTTGGATGAATGTGATCATTTTAAAGTATTTAAAATAATAAATTGTATATTTTCTTAAACCCTTGGCCGTCAAGAGTATACTTACCTGTGTGCCTTTGTGCTTTCCCAAATTATTTCCCGGGGTGAAACTCCCCGGGTGGCGTTGTCGGTTTCTCTTCTTAATTCGGTTTAAATTCCCCTCTGCACTTTATCCTCGCCACAAAACTTGGCGTTGTCGGCAGGATTACTCTTAAGACGGCTGAGAGGTATGTTTTTGTTTTTTTCGTGTGGTCTGATTTGTTTTTTTTTGTGTAGATTGGAGTGCTCGGAGACAAGACAGCGGTGGCCTGTGCAGGTTGGAGAAAATTGGAGACAAAACAGCAGTGGCTCCTAGTGGATCCCTATGAGTGTTTGGTGAGGTGCCTACTACAGGTTTGATTTTTGTGGTGCCTTTAAATCAATATTAGTAGTGTAGTGGGGTTGTAGTAATCATGGAGGATGAAATACAGGAACTTAGAGAGCTGATCACACAGTTAAAAGCAGATAATGAGCGGTTGCGTCAGGGACAGGCTGGCCCTAGCGTATTACCATTTACCTCTTCGACACCATCTGTTGCCCCTTCTACTTCTGGTCCCTCTGTAGCAGAGAGACTAATTTTTGTACCTAGAGATAGGAAGTGTCCTGTCTTTAGGGGAAGGACAGGCATAGGATTGAGTGAGTGGATGGGGGAGGTGCAGGCGAGTATGAGGGCTCGGCGTTTATCCCAGTCCGACCAGGCGTTTTTCCTGTTTGATCACCTAGAGGGTGAGGCTAAGGATGAGATAAAGTATCGCTCTGCCGTTGAGAGGGAGGATCCTGCTAAAATACTTGCCATTTTAGCGGAACTGTACGGGTGCTCGGAGTCTTATGTCTCTCTTCAGCAGGCTTTCTTCTCCAGGAGGCAGCAAGAAGGGGAAACTCTCCAGGAGCTGATTGCACCTTGCTCAATGTGAGAGCTGAGGCAATCCGCTGGGAGCGTGAAGGTTTGCCTGGTGGTGTGAGAGGCCGTAGCCAATCAGTCCCTTCAGTGTATGGTGTTCAGTATGGTGTTCAGGGTGGCCTGCCGGTTACTGTGCCATCCCCTTCTGTGTCTGAGGTGAGTGAGATGAGGGAGATGCTAAAGCATCAGCAAGAGCAGCTTAATCAGCTCATGGGTAGTATAGCTCAGCTACAGGATTCCAACCAGTACCGCCGTCCATCACGGCCTGGACCTGTAATATGCCGACGCTGTAATCAGCCAGGACACTTTGCACGTGAATGTGATGGGCCGCGTGTCTCTTCTCGTCCACAGTTCTCTTCACGACCTTATCGGCGCTCTGGTCAGCAGTCTCGCTCCCCGGTGTCGGAAAACTAGTGCCCACCGAACTGCAGAGCCACAGTTTGGGTGGGGCTGCTACTGGCTCACAAGCTGTTTTACACCATTCGGATGTCTCTAGGTTGATTTCTTCATGTCCCCATTTAGATGTGGACATGGGCGGTGTGGAGGTTCCTTGTCTGGTAGACACCGGTTCCATGGTGTCTACGATTTCCGAGGGTTTTTTCCGCCAGCATTTTGAGCCTTGGGGCCAGGAGCGTCTCCGTTCCTGCCATTGGTTGGAGCTTAAGGCTGCCAACGGTCTGGCGATCCCTTATCTTGGGTATTTGGAGCTTGATGTGCAACTTTTGGGCAAACTGATGCCCCAATGTGGTGTCTTGGTGGTGAGAGACCCGCCTGGTGGGGCGCCTTCTAAAGTGCCTGGTGTTTTGGGGATGAACGTGATCCGCAAGTGTTACCAGGAGCTTTTTGGCCAGTATGGTGAAACGTTGTTTTCTCAGGACTGTCTGTCAAAGGCTCCCAAGCCTGTCGTGCAGGCTCTGCAACAGTGCCATCATGCTAGTGATCTAGCTTCTCAGGATGTTCCAGGGAAAGTCAAGGTCAGGGGTAAAAGGGGTTGGCGGATTCCTGGCGGTGTGATGAAAATTGTGGCTGCCACATGTTCGGAGCAGTACTCTGGTTCTACCGTACTGTTTGAGCCCTTAGAGGCTGGTTTGCCTGCTGGACTGCTTGCTTCCCCTTCTTTAGTTCGTGTCATCAGGGGCACAGCTTACATACCTGTCATTGTTGGCTGCAACGATGTTCTTTTGTACCCCCGCACGGTTGTCGGCACACTGGACTGGGTGAACGTGGTCAGCCTCCCTTCAGGGGTGACTGAGGTGCCATCAGGTGTAGCCACTGTGTTTTCCCAGTCAGCTTCTCCTAGTGTGCAGGTGGGGAGTGTAGATTTGTCATCGTTGTCTGCAGAGGAACAGGGTCCGGTGAGGACCTTGTTGGAACAGTACTCTTCAGTGTTCTCCATTAATGACACAGACTTAGGCTGTACTAATCTAATCTCTCATGATATCCCTTTGATTGATGACACTCCAGTGAAGCAGCGCTATAGGCGCATCCCACCCTCGGAGTATGAGGTTGTAAAGGAGCACATCAACCAGCTACTCTCATCCCAAGTAATCCGGGAGAGTAGCAGCCCCTATGCGTCCCCTATTGTGCTGGTACGTAAGAAAGATGGTAGCATGCGCATGTGTGTTGATTATCGACAGCTCAATAGTAAGACTCGACGAGATGCCTTTCCTCTGCCCCGTATAGAGGAGTCTTTGGATGTATTGTCTGGTGCTCGCTGGTTTTCAACCCTGGACTTGGCCAGTGGTTACAACCAGGTGCCTGTCACCGAGGCCGACCGGCCAAAGACTGCGTTTTGCACCCCTTTTGGGTTGTTTGAGTGGAACAGGATGCCTTTTGGGCTCTGTAACGCACCCGGCACCTTTCAGAGGTTAATGCAACGCCTCTTTGGTGATCAGCAGTGTCAGTCCTTGTTGTTATATCTGGATGATATTGTGGTGTTTTCCTCTACTGTGGAACAGCATGTGGAGAGGCTCCAGGTGGTGCTGGAACGACTTCAGCGTGAGGGCCTCAAAGTTAAGCTCAGCAAATGCTCCTTCTTCCGTAAAGAAGTGAGTTATTTGGGCCATGTAATCTCAGCTGACGGCGTCTCCACAGATCCAGGCAAGATTGAAGTAGTTGCCAATTGGCCGGTTCCCACTACAGCCTCAGCGCTCCGTTCTTTTCTTGGTTTCGCCAGTTACTATCGGCGCTTCGTACCAGGATTTGCTAAGTTGGCAGCTCCTCTGCATAAGGCGGTGGCTGAATGTGGTGGCACTAAGACCAGTAGGAAGGCTGAGCGGCAGCTTTCTAGGTGTTGGACTGAAGACTGTAACCAGAGCTTTGAAACTCTGAAAGCTAAACTCACTACAGCACCAGTGTTGGCTTATGCAGATTTTTCTCTTCCCTTTATCTTGGAGGTTGATGCGAGCCATGGTGGCTTGGGAGCAGTCCTTTCTCAGGCTCAGGCAGGCAAGGTGAGGCCTATAGCTTATGCTAGTAGGGGCCTGCGACCTACAGAGAGGAATATGGTAAATTACAGCTCCATGAAGCTCGAGTTCTTGGCCCTTAAATGGGCCATGACCGAGAAATTTCGAGAGTATTTGTTGGGGAATAAGTGTGTCGTGTATACTGATAACAATCCCCTCAGTCATTTGTCATCTGCTAAGCTGGCTGCCACAGAGCAGAGGTGGGCAGCTCAGTTAGCTTCCTTTGACTTCGAGGTAAAGTACCGATCAGGGAAGAGCAACACTAATGCAGATGCTCTCTCCCGTCAGCACCCATCTGGCCCCCAGGATGTCGCTGCAATGTTCCCAGGCACTGCAATGCCTGAGTCGTTGCAGCAAGCGCTGGGTTTGGGAAGGGCAGAGGCCACTCAGACTGCCATCACAGCTTTGCCACAGCACACTCTCCCCGAACTCCGTTTTGCAGAGCAGTCTGACCCTGCGATACAGGAGCTGTTGGCTTTTTGGGGAAAGAAGCAGCGTCCCTGTCGCGAAGAACGGGTACAGCTCTTGCAGTCCACACTGGTCCTGCTGCGGCAGTGGGACCGTCTACTTGAGAGGGACGGTGTCCTGTATCGAAAGGTGTCTCGACCTGATGGTGGTGAGGCTATGTTTCAGCTACTGTTGCCAAGTGCATTAATAGTTGAGGTTTTGACTCAAGTCCACCAAGAGCATGGTCACCAGGGGGTGGAAAGAACACTGGCACTCCTTCGGTCCCGCTGTTACTGGCCTGGTATGTCCTCTGATGTGGCTCAGTGGTGTCAGAAATGCGAGCGGTGTCAAGTGGCCAAAGATGTGCGCCCAAAAACACAGTCTTATGGGGCATCTCTTGGCATCCCGCGGCATCCCGCCCTAATGAAGTCCTTGCTATCGACTACACTACTCTGGAGCCGGCTCAGAATGGTGTAGAAAATGTTTTGGTGCTTACTGACGTTTTTAGTAAGTACACTGTAGCTGTCCCTACTCGGGACCAGCGAGCTACCACTGTGGCCAGAGTTTTGGTGTCTGAATGGTTTTACAAGTTCGGTGTTCCCGCTCGTTTACATTCTGACCAGGGCCGTAATTTTGAGAGCTCCCTTATCCAGCAGTTGTGTAACTTATATGGGATTGTAAAATCGCGAACTACCCCATATCATCCTGAGGGAAATGGTCAGTGTGAGCGATTCAATCGGACACTCCACAACTTGCTGCGTACTCTGCCTGTGTCCCGAAAGAGGGACTGGCATGTGTGTTTACCTCATGTCCTCTATTGCTATAACACCACCCCTCACCAGTCAACAGGAGAGTCCCCCTTTTTCTTGATGTTCGGCCAGGAACCAAGACTGCCAATTGACTTTTTGCTGGGTAGAGTCGAGAGACCCGTTGGTGGGTCGGTCCATGAGTGGGTTCAAGAGCACCAAGCGCGTTTGCAGGTAGCCTTTGACGGTGCACAGGAACGCTTGAAACATGCTGCTGATCGGCGGAAGCAGGTCCATGATCAGCATGTTAAAGATCAGCCACTGCAGGAGGGGCAGTTGGTGTTTTTGCGTGATTTCAGTGCTAGGGGGCCCCAGAAGATCCGAGATCGTTGGAGCTCTGTGAGGTATCGGGTGTTGAGGGTGCCTAAAGAGGGTGGCTCAGTTTACACTATTGTGCCAGTGGATGATGAGACCAAGGTCCGACGGGTCCACCGCACTATGCTTAAGGCTGTTGTTGGAGTGGACTCAATTGGTTGCGACTCGTCTCATGATTTGTCACCCAGGGAAGAACCACCCCCAGAAGAGGAGCCTTCATTCGAGTATGATTTGTTAGCCATTGACCAACAACCTTATGGTGCCACTTCGGCTATGCCCCCCAAAAGACCAGCCATGCCCCAAACGCCTACCTCGGTTTTAGTTTCAGGAACATTGACATCTTCAGCTTCTCCTGTTACTTGCTCTGACTCCAGCAGAATGGCCTCACGCCGGACCACACGTCAAACTGCTGGTCAGCACTCGAACGTGCATCATCTGCCACGGGCTGCTGTAAATGCTCAAGCTGCTAACCCCCCTGCTCCTGTCTCTAACTCAGTCTCTGCTTTGTTTAGACCTTGGAGTTAGCTTGTTTTTTTGTTGACCGTCGGGACGGCGATCCAAGGAGGTGGGGTAGAATGTAGCAGTATAGAGGTGCTAGGTTATTGGGTGACTCTGCCCATACTTAACACCAGGTGGCTGTTATGAGGTGGGCCAGTATAAAAGGGGCACTTTGCCACCAGCTCTTTCTCTTGCACCTCTGCCCTTGGTGCGTCATTTCCGGGCTCAAGGTCACCTGGTCTGCCAGGTATGGCTACCCGCTGTCTCATCACACTGGTCGCTTAAACTTTTCTGCGTGCTCATGGTATTTGTGTGATTGTAGGGTGACTCTGTGTGCTGCTCCGTGCTCCCTTATGTGCAGTGGCGTGGTTATTTGGTAAGTGTCCCCCCTCTAACTTGGCGTTGTTGATACTGTCCGATGGCTAACACTAGTGTGGTCACAGGTGGATGCCAGCGACAGCCGGTGTCGTCTCTCTCTCTCCCTCCCTCCTCCTGCGCGAGCGTGTGTCCTAAAACAGGTATGTGTGTTTTTAGTACATGCGAGCAACCGCAGTATTTTAAAGTAATAACGGCGTTTTCCCTGTAATTAGGAGTTGCTGTGATCAGCTGCTTAGGAGTCGCTGCTGTTTTGTTTCCGGTGAAAGTTCTGTCTCCACGCTGTTTGTCTCCGATGAGGCTCTGCCTCTGAAGCGTCGCCTCAGTTGCGTTGCTTTATTTCTTTCTGCGACGCTGTCTCCACGCTGCGCTGTGTACGGCGGCGTGTTGGTGGTTGGATGCTTGGCGTGATCTGCATTTTGCACCAGAGCCACTTTAGTAAATGCGCCTGTGTTTTAACCAGGGCCTGGCCCCTGTATATGGTTGAATGGTGTTTAGTTAATTTTGTATTCTAATTATTTTTCTTGGTTGTTCTGATTTGATTTGATTAGTGTATAGATTCTGTTGTGGATTATGTTTTCTTTTTCTTGATTGTAATTTTGCCCATTAATTAGTTTCTTTCTTTTTAGTTGCCTAGAGACTGGTGGTGGTGCTGGTGACTGGGTGGTGGTACCCCCCTCTGCCTGCTGTGTCCTGGGAAGCGGGTTCCTCATTTCACTGAGTGTGTGGGTCACGTATGTCAGGTGGTGTGAATTGTTTTAAGTTGGGGATGCCCCCCCCCCTTTTCACCTAGCCTTGTCCATCCACACGGCTCCAGCCCTTCAAGCGACTTTCTTTATTTTGATGGGTGTTTATGAATGTGATCATTTTAAAGTATTTAAAATAATAAATTGTATATTTTCTTAAACCCTTGGCCGTCAAGAGTATACTTACCTGTGTGCCTTTGTGCTTTCCCAAATTATTTCCCGGGGTGAAACTCCCCGGGTGGCGTTGTCGGTTTCTCTTCTTAATTCGGTTTAAATTCCCTTCTGCACTTTATCCTCGCCACAGGTGCTAAATGTCACAACTTCAGCCAGCCTTTAGTTTTTCATTCGCCTGTCTTCTGTTTTTTCCACACTAACTCTCATGTCATTTCAGACGCTGCCACTCCCCCCTGCTCTGCATTAACCGCTGAGTTCATTCACCTGGCTTGCCCCACCTCCACTCACCTGCTCCTCATCAGCTAATCAGCCCCTCAGTATATGTACCAGTCCACTTCCCTCAGTTCTTTGCCAGATTGTCTAGTGTGTTTTCCCTAGCTATCCAGCAACTTCTACTACCCTGATTCTGATCCTGCCTGCTCGTGTTTTGACCTGCCCTTTTGGACTTTGGACCTCCCTTTCTGCCTGCTCCTACTGGATTTGTTTGCCACGCGGACTGCTTTCTGGTTTGACCTCTGCTAAGTCATTAAACTCTGTTTCTCCACCCGAACTGTTTCCTGTGTCGTGCTATTGGGTTCTTGCCTGCCGTTTTGTTACTCCTGACACTAAAATTAGAGTAGGATCAGAAATGTATGTTATGGTGGGAGTCAATGTGCAAAAAATGTACCAAGGGGTGCATGAGGTGACTGTTGTGTGCTTCGGTGTGGGACTTGGTAACAGCTGATAGAGGTTCAGACTCATGGCATACGATGGAAAATGCATCACTTTAAATATGCTTATGAATTCAGGAAATCATATCAAATCCTATACTATAATATAGTATAGTTTGAGTTTGCCCGTACAGTAGACAGCCCATAGCTTCACTCTGATGTTTTTGCTGTAATGCAAGACATCTGGCATATGTCTACTAAGTGCTATACTTTGACAGCAAAGAGCAGGAATGTCACACATGTTAACATCACGTGTGCGAGGGGAGCTTCTGTGCTGCCGGCTAACACAAACTACCTTCAAGATAAGTTTGTGTATTCTGGATTAGCGTCATTACTGTATTACAGTAGCTGCTAGTTCTCCGTTTCGTGTGTGATATCAGCTGATAACTGTAAATATGTGGGTTATAAAAAAAGTTTGGAAAATGCAAAGATGATTTTAAATAGTTATTTCATTGTTTTCCAGCAAATTCCTTTCTTTTTTTAATTAGGTTAGGTCAATTACGTATAACCTATCATGATACTGTCTGTGTACATCCTCATTAACGTCTTTAAATTACTTTTGTTTTACATAAAACAAAATACAATCTGCTTTATGACAGGGGAGTTTTACTTGCATTAGTATTAAGTGACTGAACAAAATGGAAGAGGTGACTGATTTAATATGCCTAATACTGAAACACCTCAACTGTTAGATTGCCGTGAGATTTGGGAGCAACACTTATGGTCCCCAGAGGATGAACGCTGATGACTTTGGTGATCCCCAGACTTTTCATCTAGCGCCAACAAGAGGTTCCATCAGCCTCAGCGCTACTGGAAGTGTTAATCAGCATGTTAGCACGCTGATTAAACTATAAACCAAAGTGGTAAAGATTATTTACCACTTACATCAGCATGTTAGCATTGCCATCGCTGGTTTTAGACATTGTTCCTAGTAGTAATGATCACCAAAGAATCTGGTGTCCACGTGAGATACTCCTGCTTCAATTTCCTTAATAATGTTCAAGTTTAATACACATTTATAACTTAAAATGAATCTAATAATAAGTTCCTCTTGACAAATCTACATTTTTGCAAGTATAAATTTAGAGGAAATGTAAAACTCCACAGTTCAAGTTGAATTCCAGTGCTGCGCTGATACTGCTGACCTTTGACTCTATATTTCTGTTGTGTCTCTGAGCTCAGGCAGACGTCAGAGACACATTGAGATGCACGTTATCTTTTTCTCTTTTTAGATTTTCTTCAGCTGTGACCTCAGCCAGAGAGCCGTGAAGGATCTGGGTCAGAGCTGGAACACATGCAGGGCTGATGCTCTTTGTTTACGCACACTGATGTTTAAACCTCAGAGATGACACAGGTCAGTGCTCTCACACACACACACACACACACACACACAGTGAAAGCTTTTGCATGTCTGTACCATTACTGCCTCCATAGACTGTTCATATCTGAGACCATGACTTTTCCTCTCAACTTCCACACAGCTCGAGTTATGTCTGAGCCGGTGCACATGTTTTCCAAAACCTCCTCATCCACTCTACAGGATGAGGCCAGAGCTGCTGTTTATTTATGAATGATTCATTCAATCTGACAGAATTCAGAAGCTCCTCGTGGTGTTTGTAATATACTGTCAAACCAGAGAAGCTGCATTTTTAAATCGAGCTCTCTCACTGTGGATGTGACCTGCAGTCCATACATATACCGTACATACATACTGTACATTCACGTCCGATAATCTGATATCTGCCTCAGAAACAGGCAGAATACTGAGTTTGAATTGACCCGTCTGGTGTGTGTAGAGGTGTGTGTGTTGTTCTGTAGCAGCCTGCTGTCATTTGCATGTTATTTAATGAAGGCACACACAGTGGACAGCTGTGTGTAATGGCACTCTGACGCAGCACTCCCCAAATGGAAAGCTGCAGATTTATCAACATATGTTTGATGCTGCCTTCAGATGCTGCAGGGATTTAATGGAGTGAAAGAGAAGCTTCTCATGCAGCAGCTGTGGACAACACATACTGATACTGGTGTTCCTGCTTTAATCTCATTAATAGTTACTTTTTTATGCTGATGAAATGCATCTATTGGCTTGGGTATATCTTATTTATACAGTACGTACATATTTATTCATACAGTGATGCTATGCTCTGTGTATCCTTGTACACTTTTACACACAATCCGTCCCTTTATACAGTGTACATTTATACATAATTTATTTTATTACATTATATTTTATTTATATCACACACAGTGTCTGCATAGTTTTGTGTATTTTATTCTTCTTGTTGGAACTAGTGCTCTTAATGCTGAGTTGACCTCCAACACATTTCACTGTACTGTTGACTCTTCACATGACACTGAAAAACTACATTAAATGTGAATTAAATTAAAAAGTTTCATTGTGCAATTGAAAAATTTTATTTTTCTTTCAATAGGCTGAAAAGGCTCTAAAAATGTCTCCACCGACAAAGCATTCCTGCGTTCACAGTCTTCTGGAAGCTGTCAGATTGTGTTGAGGGAGATCCTGACCCTCTGTGCACAGTGGAAAGAGATGAAGACATTGTGAGTTCAAGTGTTTTGCTCACATCACGTAATCACTGTCAGCAGAGGGAGATGGATGCCAGCAGTTCATCTAAGAGTCTGAAAAACCCCTTTTGGTGACGTTCTCAGTGAACTGCAGCAACATTTTAGAATTCTACAGGGTTGAGAGGGTTAATTAAGCAGTATTACACAAGAGGGTGTGCTGTAACGTCATTATTGGCACGACAGTGATGCGGTCAGATAGTGCTAGCGTGACTGAAGTGCCAATAATAAGTTAAAGCTCACCCTCGAGTAATACTGCCTAATTAACCCCCAAACATTGTGATTATACAACAGTTACCAAGTTAAATAAAATATAGAATCATGTTTTGAGGCAATTTGCTCTCAAAATAAACATTTGTTCGCTCGCCGTTTCTGTGCCGATCTCCGTTTTCTCCGAGATACACAGGGCCTGACTAATACCTGGAAAACAATGTGTAATGGAACCCAGTTCACTACTCCAGCAAGTAGCTTGAGCCTTAGTAACGACCTAGCAACAGAGAAACTTTCTAGTCCCGGCAAAGCTTATGGAGATCGTGGAGTTTCCCAAACTGAATAAATAGTGCACATATAAACACTAAACTGCTTTGCTAGTTCAGTCGTGTAGTGAGATTTATTTTAAAGCTAGTGCTGTATCAGCGACTCACTGGCACAGCTGATGGAGGATGATCCAAACATTTCCAGTAAATCCACAGCGTTGTAAAGTCCAAAAGTCAAAATGTATTGAACAAAGATCAATGTCATCAAAATGAACAACATGTTTTTATCTAACACAATATTCCTCTTCAGTCCATAGTAGTCCACCTTTAGTCTTTAAAAACAACATTTTCTCTGCGCTCACTGAACTGTTTGATCTCCAACATGCACACAAATGAGGTACACACCTGTATTAACGAGGTACACACCTGTATTAACGAGGTTCACACCTGTATTAACGAAGTACACACCTGTATTGATGAGGTACACACCTGTATTAACAAGGTACACACCTGTATTAATGAGGTACACACCTGTATTAATGAGGTACACTCCTGTATTAACGAGGTTCACACCTGTATGAACGAGGCGGTCTAACAGCAGATTTGAGCACATTTTAAATGTCTACTTGACCAATCAGATTGCTCGGTCGGACCTACTTGTTGTATAATTGTAAATAATTTATGGGCTACAGTGTAGTCCACTGAACTGTAAGTCAGGTGAATACTGCTAAGACGCATGTAGTTAAACTACTTTTTCTGCAGCTAAGCTTGCTTCATTTCTCTCGGAGGAACCTTCAATGTGGTAAAGCTTTGTTCAATGCAGACTAACTGGTAGCTTACTGTACCTCCACATTTTCCAAGCAGTCAGTTTATTAATAGAGAACCTTTCACAGAGCAAGGTCACAAAGAGTGTTATACAAAAGAAAAAAAAAAACAATATAACAATATAAAGACGCAAACAATGAAACATAAGTAACAATAGAACATGTAAACACTAGACAGCTTGAATAAATGGGTGTTGAATGTAGATCTACAGGAAGAAGCCAGTGACTTACTATGGTTTAACTTAAAAGGGAACTAATGGTACGTACATCATACCTTAACTCTTTAAACACCAACCTGTTCAGAGTTTATTAACATTATGTCATTGGCAACACAGCAGACTTAAAAAACAGGCTCCATGTGTACAGAGCGGACTGCTGCAGTACTTTGGAAACATAATGTTATGCGGTACGAGTATTAACTACACGGTCCATTCAGAAGTGTCAGAATGCTACAGTAATGCTGGTGATGATGTCATGCTTTTGTGTACATAAACAAAGATATACTCATTCACCTTCTCTGTCTTCTGCTTTCAGAGTCCACTCACAGCCATGGACCACTCAGTTATTAAGGACAACCAAGTCCATATGAGTGCTGGAAATCCTTAGAAATGCTTTAATTGTATTGATACATTCAAGGTTTTCAAGTTATTGGATTTTGAATAAAGGGCTTGAAACTGCTTGAAATTGTAATTGCATCACTTTCATGGTATATAGTTTGGTCAGAGACACAATTACAAACTTTTTTCCATCCTAATTTGTCTCCCTTATATAGAAGGTTCTGTCTTAACTTTTGAAATACCCAAATCCAGCCTTTTATCTGGATTCAAGGGAGGATGGGATTACCAGAGCAGAATCCTGATCTTCAGGATCAGGATTCTCTGGATCTGTGTTGAAATACCTAGTTTTCAGATCAGATCTAGATTTAATCTAATCCGACCAGGATAATCCTGATAGTCACATCACTTTCGAAATACTGGGCCCTGGTGATGGCGACAACAGCTCTGGGTGTGCCAATGTTCCTTAAGTTGAAGAAATGTGAATTTTATTCAATATTCTATATTTCATATGCTGATCGAAGTACAAATATAACCAAGATTTTTACAGTTACAGCTGAAGAGACACACAACACACTGAGCAACCTTTGAATCTTTGGAATCAGATGCAGATGTCAGTGTTCTCTGTGTTTAACGGCTAAAGGTTGTTGGCCTCGCTCCTTAACAGCAGTTAGACAACTTATGAAAATAGTTTTCCAGACTCATCAGGCTTAAAAGAGAGATGTCTTCAGACCATCCTTCCAAATACATACAGTAATTCTGCACACTTATGTTTCAGATTCATGTCATTCAGATGGTTTTCTTTCAGCACTGACACATTTCCAGCAGCACAGGTATGACACAACACCTCCACAAATCCTCTGGGGGCCTGGCATCACTGCAGAACCTGCACGACTGCTGCTGCAACCACGGTATCTGTTAAAAGAGAAATATTCCTTTATACTGTACGCTCTCGTATCCTCGCTTCTCTTCTCCAGGGAGACACTGACTTTCAAAGCTCCTTCACTCCTCCTCACAGATGGCTTAGTTTCCCTCTACCCTCTTCCTCTTCCATTTTGTCCCCTCCTTGATTTGTAAAGTCATTTTCATTCAGGCTGGTTGGTGCAGTGTTGCAGCGTCATCATCAGCTGACTGCACACGTTTGTGTATAAGTGTGTGTGTGTTGAGGCACTCTCTGACCTGCTGCTGAGAGAGCAGGGCCTGGAAATTAGGGTTGTTTTAGTGACAGCTCCTCTGCTTGCACACACATACACACACCTCTACGCGCACACACACACACACACACACACCGAGCATTGGGTCATCCACTCAGGTGGTGCAGAATCACATGTGGAACATGGGGTAAATATGCCTTGAAACATTTTCATGGTACAATGTGTGAAGCCCATGATAACATGACTGCGGCGTGGATAAAGCATGGCATTCTTAATTACAGATTAATCAATAAAAATCTAAAATAATTGATTTGGTTAGTCTGACTTGAGTTTCTGTACTGTAAGTGTGAGCAGCTGGTGAGTGGGGAAAAGAAGCTTCCTGCCAGCCTTTTTGTTGTAACTCAGAGTCGAAGATATGAAGAACACCACGATGTGAAAAAAAAAAAAAAATAGAGAAAACAAAGCAGTCCACTAGTGTCATCATGAGGTTGCCAGGCAACCAGCATCCGGCCAAGAAATAGGGTCTGTCTCGATGGTAACCTCAGATTTACAAAAACTCTCATGGGATTTGTTTCCACTTCAAAAAATTCCTGGCAGTTTAAAGTGCACCTGCCGTCGCACCGGGAGAACACCATGACTAAAGTTTGTTTTTTTTAAAGAGCAAACTGTTTGAAGAAAAAGTGCCAGCAAGGTGGCTGGAAATATTCCTCAGAGACGAACGATGTGAATCTCTCGTTCCGTCACATCAAAAAAGTCGAAAGATTCCAGAGTGTTTTACAGAGTTCAGTGTCATGTTCAAAAAAGCAGGGGTGCTTTGAGCTTTAAGAGCAGGCAGGTTCTGCTGGAAGTCAGATGACACACCGAGGTCATAAAGGGATGGATATGTTCAGCAACATACCCAGGTAGGCTGTGCTGCTTAAACAATGTTAAATTTGTACTAACCAAACGTTGGTCCATACTTTATTTATTTATGCAGAATTCTGCCCCTACCATCTAAATACTGCAGCAGTTAATTAAGACTTGTCAGACAAGGCAACATTTTTCCATTGTTCAGTGGTCTAATATTGGTAAGCCTGTGCCAACTGTAGCATCAGTTTACTGTTAGCTGACTGGAGGTGTAACTGATGTGGTCTTCTCCTGCTTTAGCTTCGAGTTTCAACTCTGGCTGTAAAAATGTCTGTTGTTTCATATTATGCTCAATTGTTTATTGTGTTGTGTCACAAATTACACTCTTCAGGGCAATATCCTCCATCATTTGGATGATGCTTTGCGTCACATGGTTACACAGATGCAGGCTGCAGGCAGGATATCTGCATACACAAACATGGAGGACAGTGAACATGCCACAGAACAGGAGAAAGACAAAACAAGGAACTCATACTCTTTAACAGTATACTTTGCAAATTGTGCCACTGACCGGTCCCCTCGCCAGCCTCAAACATCACTAACCTCTTCTACCAGCTACACAAGAAGACAACAACAAGACATTTTCATTGCCTCTGATTGAATATTTTCTGTTTTTTGGATCATCATCTGTAAAACCTAGAGATACCAGCCCGTCTGGCACCAACAACCATGCCACAGTCACTCATATCACATTTTGTCTCCATTCTGATGATTGGTTTGGACGTCAGCAGATCTTTCTGACCATGTCTACATTCCTAAATGCATTGAGTTGCTTCACCAATTAGATATTTGCGTTAAGGAGCAGTTGAACAGTACATGTGAGGAATATGGATCCAAGAGGATGTTGAACAACTCCCAGGTGCTGCAACACAAAGGATCTGAGGCAAAGCACCTGCTCTGTATCATAGAGACATGAAAAGAGGACACATACATAGGAGAGAAAACCAGGCCAGTGACTCGGGGGGTGGTAAGAATTGCGGGCAATTTGTAAAGAATAACAGAGGAGCAACTCTTCCACAGATGACTGAGAATATGAATGCATGATGTGGTCAGATGACTCATCAGGAAGAGTACATCTTGTGTATTGGACATTATAGTAAGGGTTCTGGTGGCTCTGTTATGGTGCGTGGTGTATTTTTGTGCCATGGTTTAGATCCACTCGGCAAAGTTGTTCTGAGTGATCACCTTTATCCTTTGATGAAACATTTCTGTCCTGGTCAGATGGGTTCTTTTCCAAGATCATAATGCCCCCATCCACAGGGCACGAGGGCTCTTTGAATGGTTTGAGCATGAACATGAGGAGAATTAGATGCAGTGGCCTTCCTAGTTACCACATCCAGCGCCGGTCCTGGCCACATTTTATCCCTTCAAATGGACTTCCAGAGACTTGGACCACCAGAACATCTTCAGCTAACATTGATTCTCCAACACTTAAGGTGCTTTTACACCAGCGCTGTTTGGTTCACTTTAAATGGACCAGAGTTAATTTCCTCAGATAGTCCGGTTCGTTTAGGCAGATGTGAAAGCTCATACGAACTCGGTGCGGACCAAACAAGCGAACTCTAGTCCGCCTGAAAACGTGGGTCTCAGTCCGCTTGCAAGTGAACCCTGGTGCTGTTTGCTTACAGTGGGAAAGCAAACGGACTATCCAGCGAAAGATCGGAAAGCCAATCAATGAGTCTGGTTTTCTTCTTCCTCGTGCTTGTTTTGGGCAATACCGCCCCCAAACGAGCAGCTGTTGTAACTGCATGATGTTGTCCAGGTGGTTTGGTCCGCTTTAAAAGTGCAGTGTGAAAGTGAACCAAACCAAATTAAGGTGTAACATTTTTCAGCATTCTCTGTCTCAATGCAGATCATTCACATCATCATATTTCCTTCTCCACACATCCTCAAACTTTTCAAGTCAAGCTTTGTTTTCTTTGCAGACAAGCTGACTGACTTTAGCTTCTTGTCAAAGACTAAAATTCAGTCACAGATTTACTTTAATCCGACAGATTCTGTGCTAACATTAGCTAACAGCAGCTACAGCTGTCAGCAGTTTACTTCACTGTCCATCATAAACTCTGTAAATCACAGAGAGTTGAGGCGGAGCAGCTGGAGGACATCAGAGGGAAAACCAGAAAACATTTTCTCCATAGCATATGATCCAGTTTCACCAGAATCAGTCAAATAGTTGGTGGTGAGTGATTTTGTGCTGTAAAGCGCTAATGATCGTACCTAGAGCACAAAGTGCATATTCGTTCACATGATGACAAGTCAGTGTCACATAAAATAATTTAAAATCAAAATTTTAAAAGTTGTTTTATGTAGAAAAGTTACAAAATGTTGCATTAACTTGTCCTTCAGACCAGATGCAAGTCGAATATGTGGAATGTAGCTGATTTGTAGTCAGGGTTTACCGCAGAAAAACAGAGCTGTTGTCTTTAATGTAAACTTTCAGAAGTAATCAGAGAGGAGGAAAAACACTGCAGACACAATAATTCCTCCTAAAGTTGTGTTCTACCACTGGAGGCTGCACCCTGCGCTTTGCATCCAGTCGATAACAGTTGATCACAGCCACTTCTAGTCGCAACCTCATCCTCTGAGGACCAGTCTGTGAGGGGGAAGTCAATACAACGGTCCTGCACCAGAGTCAATGCAGCAACTTGTAAAATCAGGCAGCAACAAACAAACAGTGCAGCATTGTTTGATATCCTGGCATGGAGACAAAACACAGCTGGCAAATGATTTGTTCCAATTAGCGTGACGATGGAGACAGTAAGACGGGCATGTAAACAGTCAGGAGAGCGGTCCTGCATGGATGCCTATGCAAACACACGTGTACACACACACACACACACACACAAGAGAAAACGAGCTGTCCTTCTGGTGACATGTGGAATCTTAATTGGGCCTTTGACGAGAAAGCAAACTATAAATCTTAAAAATTGTCATCCTCCATCTCCCTTTTCATTCTGCAACGTGCTACACCCTGCACACAATCAATGAGAGCAGAATAATTCATTATCACAGCAGCAGCTCAAGGTGGTGGTATGACGTATGTGTGCTGGCAGGTGGAGCTAGTGAGTAGTAGTAGTAGTAAAGATGGCGGTAACCATTAAATCCATCTGTTGCTGAGCTCCACCAGCCTCCATGTGAACTGATCATATTTACCAGAGGCCAATTTCATTTTATTTTACAAGACATCTGTTCTGTTCTGTTCTGTTTTGATCTAATTTAAGTCAACAAAGAAAACCTGGAAAAACCTCCTTCTGTTTTTTTTGTTTTTGTTTTTTAAAAATCTGTTAAATTCATGTTCTCTAATGCAGCCATGAAGTTTAAATACTTGACCAACAGTGTTTTACAGGGGGATGTCATTTTCAATCTATGAAATCAACTGATCCTTTTTTTTTTTGCCAAGCTTGTCTCAAGTTTTACTCTTTCAAATAATCAACCATCTCCAGAATTTTAGTATGTTATATTTATACTTCTTCTTCTCACCATCATTATTATTAATGATGATGATGATTTTATTATTATTATATTATTATTATTATTATTATTATTATTATTATTATTATTATTATTATTATTTCCTAAATACATCAAACAAACGGCACCAGGATTAAATAACACTTTTGCAGCCTTGTGACAGTTTCAGTGTGCTGGTGAGCTCTCAGCTTTTGCATCACTACATACTGTTGATAATCAAAGAAGCTCTGAGGCTTTACACTTCATGTACACTTATGTTAGAATACAAGATTTCAGAATCAAGCTACAATCAAGGCTACATCCATGATTTTGTACCATCATACTAACCAAAAAACTTCTTATTGATTATCATTCTAAAGTTTCAGGGTGTTCCCGTAGCCATGGTAACTCATGGTGCCAGAGGGGAGGGAGAGCCGCTGAATGAAGCACTGCAGACAAAGTCCAGACACACAGCAGGAGACTCTGTGTCAGAGTTCTCACCGCGTCTCAGAATGACGACACAGCTCTGTGACAGCCAAAAACTGATGACGTCGCATGACAGAAATCCGTCATAATGAAGGAGAACTTTTAGCCACGTGAATATGTATCACTGATCACTTATTGTAATTCTAGAAACATTCAGTTCACTGTTGGCTGTGCACTGGTGTTGCAGAGCACACCCTCCTTCCTCTTAAACAATCCCTGGTTGAACATGAACCAGACAACAAATATTTTGTCGACTGGAAAAGCCCCAGAGGGAACATGATCACATTGTTGTGTCTGCAGAGGGCACTTTATCATGTTGTGTCTACCACAGGTCGTATATGAGGGCGCACTGCTAAGATGGGTCACCTGTGTAATTCTTGGCTCTTTCAGGATCACAGGAAAGATGACGAGAAGGAAGGATTCTGCCGACTTGATGTGATTTAATACTTCAAACAGGTCAAGTGAATTCAATAATTTTCCCTCTCTGGACAGATAATTGAATTGCACTTAAGGGTTTATTTGAAGCAATTCATTAAATAAGCCTTTTTCTTCTTTTTTTTCTCTGCTCAGATTTATGAAGTGTAAGAAGCTGAATGATGATGGCGGAGAGGGCTTTGTTTGTATTAAAACACTCGGCTGGGCAGAGCGGGGGCTTTCATCCCATGAATCATCTGCACGCAACACAAATTCAATAAAGTAGTCTGAAGTCAGTGGACTTTTACCACCACTTTAAGCGCAGCCTTCAGATGAGGCTTCAAAGTGCCTTTTTTTGGCACATTTTGAAGCAGTTGTAATATTTGAAGATCTCAGATCTCAAAGAGCAGAACCTCACCTGCAAATATGACATCAAGGCTGTGCGCAGAGAAGCTGCTGTCAAAACCTCACTCACCAAAAAGGTTTTTTATGCACTTCCACTTAGCTCTATACTTTCTAGCTTCTTTCAGCTCATTGGTTTCTTTTCTTGCCCACATCTTCACTCTCATCCGCCGTTTCCAGCAACATTTGCTAGGAGAATCATATCTTTCCCTCAGGATTTGGTGACCAAAGCAGAGCTAAAGGCGAGTCCTTATTGATTGAATGAACACAAACATGACTCCAAGTGACATGTCCAACATGTTGTGTTCACAGTTTATCAATTAGTGTGTGGAAGTTTTTCTAAAACTGTTTTCTCTAGTCATCACTTTGACACAAAAACATAAGGAATTGAGATCCTGATTGAAAAATACCACATTTCTCCAGCTGTTTATATGTTTTATTAGACAGTGACAGTGAGTCATTTCATCCTCGTCACAACAATCTCCATGTATTGGAGCTTTAAGCGTAGTTTCAGGAGTCAGGCCACACCTCAACCATGCCACTTCCGACAGTCCTATAAAACCTGACCTAACCCTCTGGTCCCCTTTTGCTCTCGTATTTCGTACACCCTTCCCGCCCACCAATTTCTTCCACTCATTTCTCCTCTCCTTCCTACTCTCCACAGGGTTCTGAGGCGGGTCTGAGGTGCCCAGTTGTTACTGTGGATTCCCTGCCGAAGCTTCCCCACACTGCAGCATCGATCGAAGAAGTACAAGAGATCATGCTTCACTCACAATCGCTCATTTTGTCAATAAATCATTTGAACATATCTTGTTGATGGCGTGGAAAACAGCACAAATATGGTGTTAACCTCACAAAGTGTCCATGCTGGAGGACACTGCATGGGGTTGTAGCAAAAGTAGAGCCAGGTTCAGGCTTTGTCTGAGGACCCCAGCCTGGGTCGTGCTGTATGAACATAACATTATGTTCTGGGTGTGGATAAGGACATAATAAATCGTGCCTTATATATAAACCTTAAAATAAATACCCTTGCTGGTCTACATCAGCAGTAGAGATGAGGAAAAGATGTGAGCTTCAGTGACTGTTATAAAATGAATGGACGATGAACGATGAGAGACTCGTTTCATTTCAGCAGTTATTGTGCTTGAATGTCTCGTTTGAGACTTTAACTCCATCACTAATTTTGCATGTGATCTTCCTGCCACGCAGAAAGCGCCTGATAGGTCCTCGGAGGTCAGACTCCTGCTGCCGCTGGTGTTTTCATCTTTATTTTCAGCCAAGCGAGAGCTAAAACAGGGCTGTGACCCAGCCGGGGTGACAGCAAAATGAGTGTGTCCCCATCCTACCTGGGACAGGGAGAGAGGCTATGACTGTTTCTGTGTGTGTGTGTGTGTGTGTGCATGTGTGCATTTTGCCCTCTGCTTATAAATAGCATTCAGTTGGAGGCTGCTTGTCTGTTCAAAACAAATTAAATCAGCAGTGTCCTTACCTGCTGTCACTGCTTCCTGGGCCTAATTCTCTCTTTCTTTGTCTTTGTCTCCTTTTGTTCCACAGACACAGCAGGAACACTGCTCGTCTCTCCATGAAGTCTCTCCACCCTTTTGTTGGTCCCTCATCCCTCCTCTGTTAGCGCCCTGACAGGCTTTTCTCTTATTTGTTTTCTCTAACAGTGAAATTAGCCCTGTCATAGTTCTATCCCTGTGTGTGTGTCATGGGTTGTATTTAATCATGCAACAACAAGATGTTTTCAGAGAGGCGCGCTGATAATTAGGCTTTAAGTGCTAAGTGGCTTTTCTGCAGGGGGTTGCAGCTTGGCAGAACGTGGCAGCACTTCCCTCCAACTGGATGAAACAACATTTGCATTTTCTTCCAAATGGACGTCTGAAGTGTATTCAACTTTGAAAGTGCTTTGTCCGTCATGCTTTTTGCATGTTTTCGAAAGGTTTCAAGCCCTATCAGCTTTTAGAATAGATACTCATTTAATGACTGCCAAAAAAAGGGCAACACAGACACCAAAAAAGTCTGAACAAAAACAGAATGCAAATCATTTTTGATCAATATTCAATTGAAGACAAGATATTTGCAGAGCTCCAGAGGTATCCTGAAGAGATGAGGTTCAGGTGGATACACGTACACACATTCAGCAGGAAGAAGGATTCTCATCAGTGACAATAAACAAAAAAGAAAATAGAAATCAATATTTTGTGACTGACTTGTGTCTTGTACAAAATAGAGCACATGCAGGCAATGCAAATACTGAGGTGACACAAGCGTACAGCAACATGCAGCTGAGCGGGTGGTTTGATCCCCGGCTCGACGTGTGTGTTTGTGTGTGTGTGTGTGTGTGTGTGTGTGTGTGTGTGTGTGTGTGTGTGTGTGTGTGCGTGTGTGTGTGTGTGTGTGTGTGTGTGTGTGTGTGTAAATGTGTGCGAATGTGTATGTTTAACTCCCAAAAAGCAGCTGGCTCCTTGCATGGCAGCTTTAAAATATGAATCACTCATACAGTGCCCTTACATAGATATGAAGTTTAGAACTACATTTATGCATATTCTATATATTCTGTATATTTGATATATTCTTTTCAAATGATTGATGTCAGGGCTATGATATTATTTTAGATAATGAAACTCAATATTTTCCTGCGGATGTTTATTGGGACCAGTTTGATGAATGAATACTTGGATCAGAGCCATCGCCTGCATTCACACCTGGACCTGGATTCATCAAGCATCTCAGTATGACTCCTGTCAGTCGCACTGACACTTGACCTCAGACTGGACGTGGACTGAGGAGAGACTTATTGACTTTCAGCAAAGAGAAGCACAGCACAGGACAGAGCAGTTTCTGCCTCTTCAAGGAAGTTTTTCCTCACCACTGTCACCAAGTGTTACTCATGGTGGGAATTGTTGAGTCTCAATATTATAAAAAGTACAGTCTAGGTCTGATTATGATTTGATATTTATATATAAATTAAATTAACTTGGATATACAGTGCAGAAATGATCGCCACTTTCTGTTTCTGTGAATAGTGAAACTGAACATCCACTGGCCAAGTCACACCCCTTCATTAAGACCATGTTATCCTCTCATTCATGGATTAAATCCCCTTCAACTGCTCATCCTGTTAATTTATGTTCTCTACACGTGGAGACTTTGGATAATCCACTGTTACGGCTTTACGGCATATTTAATACGGCTTGTAGTGTGCTCACATATGGAACCTTTGCTGTGTAAGTGCCAGTTTCTCATTGGTTCCTGATGGCCTGGTCACCTGATCGTCTCGGAAGCCGGAGGTCCACAATTGGAGTGGCGCCGTCCCGACCCGCCAACCAGAGGGGCCCAATCCAGGTGAGCTACCTTATTAAAGTTGAAGCGCCTGAGCGTCCGGGCGTCTTGCATGTTTTGTGTGTCGAAGCTCGCCTCATATTGACAGACTGTGAAAGTTACGATAGCTTAGACAGTGAGGTTTTTCTTTCTAGTTTTCTTTTCTTATAGTTAATATAAGCTCTGTTTTAGAGAGTTCTCTTTTTATATATATTTCTTTGTTCTTTTAAACAGCATCCATGTGCCCTTTTTGTTCCCTTGTGGTTTACCTCACCTCCTTTTGTTTAAAAAATCACCAATCTGAAATTTCATTTAATAAATACCTTAGTTTGAACCTTATCATCTGGTTTTATGTTCCTTCATGAAGCTCAGTCAGAGTTTGACCTGATGTTACTTGGTTCAGATATCATTGTCTGCAAATAAATGTTCATCCGCTCCAGTGAAACATTAATAAATGATCTGCCCTTGAAAGCCTTTTCAAATTATTGGTGCTGAATTGGCATGAAGTCAAATAAATGTGGTGGACTATACAGTTCATATTGATTAATTGGATTCTGTCATTTTTGCGTCTCAGAGCATTAAAATCTGTGCTGTTTGTTTTTAAAGGGTTGACGAGGATAATAGGAAGTAATTAGCTACTATTTGAACACCTCCGCCTCTGTAGGCAATGCTGTTAACACTATAGATAAAATGTCATGTTTTTTTTAGAGGGGTTGCAGCTCTTGTTTTCAGGCACTGGAAATTGATAACACACATTTCTTTAAGTGACCATTTTGTCTGTAAATGTGACAGAGACGTGTATCAAATCGTCTCACGTCATGGACCCTAATCAGGTTTCTGTGTGTTATATAGTTTCATGTGCTGCATGTTCCGCTGTCTTTTCTTAACATTCCCTTTTAATCACTTGTTTTATTAGATCAGAGTGTTTTTATGGTTCATGTGATTATTACATGCAGACCTACAAAAGCGAACAAGCCTCAGTTTGGCCTGTAGCCTAGCTAGCCCAGCTTTGGTCAGTAGCGTGACTTTATACTGTCCAGTAATGGACTTATCAAGGAAATTTGAGTTTATTAAGTTATTTTAAGAGACACTTTGGAACTTTTATTGTTTCTCATTGATTGTTCCATGGTAATATATCTGTTTTAAACATTTCTAGAAGCTGTTTAGTCTCTTGGTGGTGTTGTCGTCCTCTTAAATCATCGTTTTAATATTTTTCTTAATATTTAAATCCTGTTATTTCTAACCTAGCATTTAACTGACTGGTTGAACTGGGTAACTCGGCCGTATTTCTTTTTTAATCAGCAAGGTAAATATAAACTGTAGGTGTCAAATAAATGTTCTGCAGTACAGGTCGATTGATTGGTCGATTCATCACTGCTGATTCTCCTTATTGGTCAAATTTGGCTCCAATTGGCCAACTTTTGCACAGCCTCTGGGATGTAGAATACTGTAGCAGTCGGTGCCTTTAAGTACATTCTGCTCTGCATCCCACACATCTATGTTGGTGTGGAAGATGTCTGGTCTGTAGAGTTCTGCTGATCTCTGGCAACAAGGCCAAAACTCGCCAAAAAGTCTTAATTTCATAGTTCAGCCATTATCATTCTCCAACTCCATCCTCCAGTCCGTCGACCCACAGTCAAACCACCTGGTCCCACTTTAACCATTCTCTGGAGCCAAAAGCAGCACACTGGTCAGACACCAGGAGGTAACTCTGGAAAATCACCAGAGAGGTGTCACTTGGGTTAATTTTCATTAGCCAACTGTGTGTGAAAAGGTATTTCAATAAAAGCATAGAAAAAAAGCAAGTGTCATACTCTAATAGTCTGAGTTATTTACTTTGAACCACTCCATGTGAGCTCCTTAAAACCAATAACAAAAGTCATGGACAGGCAGAACATGAATGACTAGTGTAGGTGTGAAAACCCTGCACACATAATCCAATATGTCCTGAGACATTTATGCAAGGGCCCCATCCTGCTGAACCAATCGTATTACACCAATGGCCAGCCGTGAGGGCACAGCATCAGTCAGCATCAGGGTCACTAAACAAGTGAACATTTGTTTTTCTCTGTGAAATAAGAGCTAAACCTGACTGTTCTCACTTTTTTTCTACTTGTCTCATCACAGCCTGGTAACCAATAGCAACAGGGAGCCCACCATCTTTTTTCCCTTTGAAATCTGTGTCTATGAATCTAAAGCAAGTAGCCTGCCTGTACAAGGGCAGAACCAAACAAGAGACTTTTTGTTTTTTAAATAGCTTTTTGTTTTGTCTCAAAATCAAAGTCCCACTTGTACAAAGAATTAAACATTAAATCTTGAATTTAATTAGAACTACACAAGTACATACATACTATATATATTATACTATTATACTATATACTATATATTATATATATTGTTTCCATTATAATAATAGTTGTAGATATTATTGTTGTCATTGTGCATCTTTGTCTCTCTCTCTAAAGTGAACTGGTCCCAGCATACAACCGTCCACCATGATCCAGGTTTCTCGAGGTTTCGGCCTTTTTAAGGGAAAGGTTTCCTCGCCACGGTCACCAAGTGCGTGGTGCGAATTGTTGGGTCTCTGTAAATAATCTGATAAAGAGTACAGCCTAGATCAGTTCTATATGGAATGTGATATGCCATGAGATAACTTGACAAGCTACAGAAACAACCTAAAAGAGAGAATCTCAAAGGAACTATACAGAGAAAGTTAAGGGAGAGCATCAATGTAACCATAGAAACTCACCACAACAGCTGTATCCTCCTGCCCGCCACATACACTACACTGAGTAAGAGGACAGAGGAACCACAGCACTGTTGGCAGGAAGAGCCATGGACTGATTGCTCTGAGCAGCATACATGGGAATGAATTACAATATATCTTTCAGCTTTTCCCTGATGGTCTGAATATATCGCTACATTTATCACTAGTGGATTTTTAGTCCACTGAACGAGGGAGCAGGGTGCAACCAACTGTACAGTTGGAAGGGGGATCCAACACTCCTTAGCAAATGGAAATAAATTCAAAATAACTAGAAAAGTTGACAGGATTCATGGAAGGAGAACATATTTAACATGTTCTACTGTATACCGGCAGGGACAGATTGATATCTTGCTGCTTGGTTACACACTTGTGTCTGTAGAAGACAGTGAATATGGCAGATCTTAAAATCAGCGCTTTGATTCATAGAAGGACTGTTGATGCATAATATGTTTTTTATTAAAAGTCAGCAAACCTTAGAGGAGGCAGACATGTTCTTCAAACACTGCAGAAAGAAAGAAGTAGCGGTGCCGTCCTGGGGGACAGAAACTATACGGCCAAATGGAAACTGGAGCAGCATGCAGTATATGTGCAGCCATCCCAGTCCCAGCCCGCTGCAGTTCACGGGCCAGTGTGTCACATCCACTCTCGGATGGCTCAGATCAGGTCAGGAAAGAAGCGCTGCAGCTCCATATTCCATGAACACTGACAACACAAATCCTGTCAAAGAAAAAAGGAGAAATCCGCAGCTGCTCTTAAAATAACTCATCAACCACCTCTGATTTCCTCATCCAGGGAATTGATGTCAGGCTTTACATTACTCATGGACTCATAAATTCCCTGCATCAGGTTCCAGGCTTCAGTATGTGTGACTGGACCTCACTGGAGAATTGACTGGCTGATGTTTTAGTCATGGAGACCTTTAGAGCTGGCCTGTCCACCACTAAACATTATTTACTCAGCACTTGGGATCAATAATGCCTCTCTGACACAATTCTGGAAGTGTGCATGTGTGTGTTGACTGGAAATGGGTTAGCTGTGTACACGATCTTAAGGTCTTGCTCTCCGGCTACAAGCTTTCATTTCCACTCCTAAAACCTACGGGATGTTTTCTCTGCACATGATGCCATTAGTTGGATGTCATGCACTTGTTCTGGTCACATTCCGTCATTGCTGTGGTACCCAATATGTCAAACATGGACAAAAAATAAAAAAAGTTTTTTGGGTGATACTGAGGTATAAGTCACTGTGTTCATTGGTCTTATCTTGACATAAAAGGACCAAAACCAGGTTGAAAACAGCTTTTAACTTTCAGACATGCCATGTGAGCGAGTCCAAACCCCAACAGCCCCAGAGCAGCGAATCAGCACAAATCTTTTGCTGTGAGTTCTACTTTCACAAACTTTGCGTCATTGTCCAAAAGCTAACTTTATACTGCTGACCTTTGAGGGAACAGAGCTGGTGTAATAATGTTGTAGGTACCCCTATAGCATTACCATGATTATGCAACGTCCAGTCAAGTTAGCAATTAAAAAATATGCTATATCTGATTAGGTGGTTTAGATTAAGTTCAGTATAAGTAACATCAGTTAAAAAGATTTATCTTTCACATAGGACACCTCTGTTTGCTTGACCCATCCATCTACCCCTACCTCCTTGACATGCAGACTTTCTCACTCTCTATACAAAGTCACTTAACTTTAACACCACAGAAAAACATTACAGTAGATGGCCACTTCCAGAAATGACTGGTGGAGTACCTACAGTGTTCTACTTTAGCATAGGGCCACCCATTATGATTACCTGAGAGTGAGGATGGCTCATTCTGTTAGAGTACGAACTACTTCACTGAAGAGACGTTTAGCTTAGTTTCACTGACCCAATTAACATGCCAAGGGAAAATTCTGACCTTATAGTAGCACTTCTGGAAAGGTCAAAGGGCATCAAAATGACCACCTCTACCTCACCTTTGCTAACTCTGGGAAATCCATTCTATTTAATTGAGCTTTTCATATATTAGATATAATATAAAATTTAATGCAGTCAGAAATTATTCAGTGTGTGAATGAATAATTTTTATGACTGCAATGACATTTTCTTAGTGAGAGGCAGTTATGTACAGAAATCATTTGCTGCTCTGTGATTTCTCTCCTGGGAGAGACATGTTTCTGTCGCACTGCCTCATGAAATACAACACTTCAAAGTCTTTATCAGGACAATGGCGGAGCAGGAAGCACACAATTAGCTCAGCGTATGATTAGTTCATTCATTTTTTCTCATTGAGGTTAATAATTATGAGCAACTGTTTGATTCTGACTCCGTTCATCAGACACCAACACAGACTGACCTCACACTCTGGCTCTCTGGCCTCACAAACATACATACTCACACATGTACTTCACATTTAATCATAATGCATAATGGTCTTTGAATTGGATTGTGTGTGTCAGGTTGTATTTAGACCAAATCAGTACCCGGTTCGAATTAATGTGAAAACCTGCATTTTTACCGCAGTGTTGGATTTGGATTTGGTGAAAAATGAAAATGACCTGAAATATTTCATGTATGTTACCCTGAACAGCAAAGTGATGGTTCTCTGAGTTTCTCCCCTAGCTCTTTTAATTTATTTTAATAGTTATGTTTATGTCTGTGTGTGTTTGTGGGGGATTGTTTCCCACTTCAATTAGCTCCACTGTTGCTGTGTAAATAGATCTCATTTAGATCCTTGTAGGTGGTTTCATACACAAGAGGATTTAGGGCAAAAAATCTTTTTGGACTTACAATTTACCATTAACAATTCAGAGTATTTGGACACAGATTGGATACTCTCATATGGATTATTTAAGTTGTAACTATTAGAATCTGTCCCAATTGGCAGTAATCTGTAAAATGTCAGGACTTACATGTATTCACATCAAAACATGATACAGTCATGAAAACACCTAAATCAAATCAAATCAATTTTATTTGTATAGCCCAAAGTCACAAAGTACATTTGCCTCAGAGGGCTTTACAATCTGTACAGGGAGTGACACCCTCTGTCCTTAGACCCTCGGTTCGAGTGAGGAAAAACTTGCCCACAAAAAACCTTTTAACAGGGAAAAAAGGTGGAAGAAACCTCAGGAAGAGCCACAGAGGAGGGATCCCTCTCCCAGGACGGACAGACGTGCAATGGATGTCAGTGTACAGGACAGATCAACAGAGACATATTGTACAATTACAATGACTGACAACTGACACCTCCTCGGTTAGTTATCCCTTAATATCACAAATCTATTTTTCTTCATGACACTGATAAAGAACAATATAAAAAAGTAATGAAACAACATATGACATTGTAAAAATAAAAATTCCTGTCAAACACACGTTTTGCTTATTGATCTTTCACTTTTTTCAATTTGAAAGACAAACTGACTTTGGCCATCAAATTCATCTTCTTCTTCTCATATGTTTTAGTACACTATCTGGACCATCTTTGGGTCGACATGCCACAAAAGAACAGAACAGGTAAAAGAGGCAGACACAAAGCCGACTGATGAGATGCAGTGTGTTACTAAAAGAACACTCACATGACATTATTGTTGCAGCACGTCATGTGTTGTGTGTTTGTTTTTTTTAACATGGTGTGTTATGGAGATTGACTCGATCTATAGCCAGCGTCAAGTGGACGTTTGAGGAACTGCAGCTTTTGGCACTGTGATGGTTTCACGTCACAGACACGGAGGTTGCCACTTCGACAAAATAAAGTTGGCCATTACGAATAAACTATTTAATATCTAACCAGAAGTGCAAAAAGGTGGTAAGGAGTGTACATATGTACATATGAACAGAGATATATAAATGATGCAGATATAAACATGACTTATCTTATAAGATATATACAGTATTAACAGTACGGATAGGGTGAAATGAATATACTAGGATATTACAGCTTGTGTAGCAGCAACACTTGTAGTATGAACATAATTATTGGTGTAGTTATTCAGTGCAGGTTAAGCTGAGATATTGTTTCAGTCTGAAATATAATTGATGATATGAAATATTACAGTATTAACAGTAGTCGTGCAGTTGTGAATACAAGTGATTAAACATAGTTAACATTATACACAGAGTAAACGTGCAGCCACCATTGCACTGGACCATAAGAAGTTTATGTAGGTCATTATGTGAACATCATCGTCTACAGTCTGTCTTTGATATAACTATATATATAATAGCTTTTGAATTTTGTTTTCTATTCTGAGATTGTGTTCCACATAAAAAGCACATCAATATATCTGTTGATCCCTATTACTTGTCACATTATTGTAAACTTCTGTCAGGACCCTGTAGGACTGTTTTATCAGTGATCTCCTTCGTTCCCCTCAGTGTCTGAGTGGAGCTATCGCCCTTGAGCTGGAACGATAGCGATCTCTGCATCACATGGCTTTTCTTCAGGTTGTTTGATGCTGTTAGAAGCAGTTTTAAAAAAGGCTCCTATTCTTCCTCTCACGTCAGCTTTTCTGCTTAGCTTTGATGTATCTCTCTGTAGCTGCCGTATCAGAACTAACTACCTCATAATTACAATGAAAATCCACATTCTCTGAAACTGTCGCAATTCCTCAACAGAAATCAAATGAGAAGAAAGCCGAATAACACATCACTAGAAGTCAGCCATCACTGGTTTACACTATTCTCAGCACTCACTGATACCCATTTGTAGCAATAGCTGCAAATATGCTATTGCTCTCTGTTGTCCTCAGGAACAATCAAGGCTTAATCACAGTGGAATAAAACTCACAGAGGAGCAGAAAATGTGTATTTCAAGCCAATTAAGCCTGAACAAATACAATTAGCAGTTAATCAGTTAGTGAAGCAGAGCTCTTCTCAGAGTGGAGGCTTCAGCTCTGCTGATGCACAACTTCATTTGCTCACACAGTATTCTGTATGGTCTGAAACATTGTGGAAATGTTCACTTGGTTTCATATTTGATTTTAGATTTGACAAAGATTTGGTGGAATTTAGTGCTGCCACACAGTTGAGTCATCGGTGTACCCGGTGAGTATTCAATATGCTAGCCGAACTGTCAGTTAACTCTTTTACTTTTTCTGTCTCCGTCTTCTCTCTCAAAGGATGATGTTGGTGTTTTGCAGCTCAAACGCTCAGCTCAGTTCAGCTGAGTGACGCACACGCATCAGAAAGCTGTTCTGTTGTGCACTAAATCCAAGACAGATGTTTCCAAATTATTAAGCAAGGGCAAATTGCTAGCTTTGAAATGCTTCCTTTCTAAGTGTGCATTCACACAGGATCAGGCGTTGCAGCAACTCGTAGCAGGGTTATCCGGTGGTGATAGGGTGAGGGGAGCTGAGGTGGGTTGCTGTGGGCGTATATAACTTCTTCCTGTCATTATTTTGCGTTGAAAATTGCGAGTCGGACTCAGATTTAGAAGCTGGTACATGAAATAACACACACAGGTAGATTATCAGAGTTTATTCTGTGAATCCACCTGGATAGTCTCTGCTTCAGAGACATTTCAGGCTGTCTGTGGAGGTTTGAGCGATCTGAGTGTCTGATTGGCTTGCGGAACGTGATGTGGGGCTCGGTTTTCCCAAAAGTTGGATATAGATCAACTTCTCTCTGCCGGTTCGTTTTTTTGCTGACCCCCCTGCATTGCAGACTACCGGTGCGGAAACGCACGACCCCCACTGAAATGACCAGTTGTTGTCTTGAAGTGATGAAGTCCTGAGACCTCTTTGAGACTGGGTGAAGACAGACGAGACAGAGGCCTTAAAAAACAGATCTCAAGTACTAAACCACAGCATAAAACCGTTTGAAAATGTAATGAAACCCATTTTTTTCTTTCAGATGTGATATTTTGTTGTCAGTGCACAGTATTTCTATCCTCACATAACCAACTGACTCCAAATGCATCTACATTCTACACACTGATCCTTCACTGGTGTCTTCTTTTGTCACACCAAAATCAGACACAGCTTGTCAAAGATATGTAACTTCACTGATAGAGCCTTATAGGTTCACAAGGTGGTTTACAGAGACAAGGAAAGAGGAAAGAGACAGACATAATGCAAACAATGAAAGCAGGTACAGAGAGAAATATAAAGACAGGATCACAATATGAGCAGAGCTGATAAGTTGGTAAACGACAAGAACAAATTAAAATAGAGGATGAATTAGAAAATGCCCACATTGCCTTAGAATAAGGACAATGAAAAGGACAATAAAAGCCATAGAGTGAGTGTGGAGAATATAAAAAAAGTATTTTCAGTCCAGCTTTAAAAGATTTAGCAAACTTTTTCTGCACTACACGTCCTTCAGAGTTGTCAGATGGTTGTTCTGTTCACGCTGCACAACTGTCTGTTTTATAATGGGATCGAAAGGCCCTTCTGTTCCGCAGAGAGAGTCAAGGGGGTAAATAAATACCATTTGCAATAAAACATATGGATGCTCATATTGTGGTTCAGCAAGGACAACAAGGTTAGTTGTTGAGAAGCTTGTGTGAAAGCCAATATATTCTGATAGATCTGATACATGCCTCTCCATACAAATAGACACATCATAACCTCATAATCAACAGGACAACAAAACAGGGCTGAGAGAGCATCTCTCTTTATCCTGTATGGCAACTGTTGAAATTTTCTTAGAAAATGGCTTGAAGTGATTCATTGATGGTCAAAATAGTTGGTGCTTATTTCATAATTGACAAGTGACCAATACATTAACAACAGCTCTTGTGTGTTCATGAACAGCATAACAGAAAGTTGGCGGCACAATGGTAGCTCACAGCAAGAACGTTCCTGGTTTGACATGCAGGTTAATTGGTGACTCTTAATTACTTCTTACTTAATTATTATGACATAACTTTTCAGTTGAGTTAGATTGGCTGGGTCTGTGGTGAATGATGCATCAGGAGTTTGGCAGTTTTGCATCAACTTTTGCTGCCACTTGCTTCAGAACAACAAGGTCCTGTCAGATACAGATGACCTCTCGTTGCGCTTGACTCCCCCTGTGCCTTCACGGTGGCAGTTGATGAGGCAGATCAAACCATTCAAGATGAGAGGCAGTACGTGAAATACCAGCTGATGGTGTGGCAGCAGTGACTGAGATAGTTCAGGTAATTCTGAAGGATCATCTGAGTCATCCTGCAAACTTCAAGTAAAACTGAAATGGTTTCAGTCGACATCATCAGTTCTACACAGTTTAGAAATAACAAATCAAGTTCATTGTTCTTAATTTAACAATGCATTCTTTATATGACTTGTGAAAACATACCTAAATATCTGTTTTCACGAGTCATATAATTAAGTTTAATTCATTTCTGAGTTCTTTGCATGAAAACAATATGTAAAAGTGTCTATTTCACACTGTATACATAAACTGGAGATGATGCACAGTGACTTAGACTTTATTAGATTCTTCCTCACTGTGGAAAAACAAACACAACAGATGACTAAATGAAAAAATATTAAGAACACAAGAAACGAAAAAAATAGTAAGAAAAGCAGTTATGTTTGCAGTCTGTGTAAACCACAAACATATTTGTAGACTGTATAACATACAGTGGTCTCACACGGATGGTGAGCAATACAATATTTGATGAACTTTATTATTTTATCATGGGATTATTTCGATCGTATTAACCGTAAATACTTTGTCTTAATCTCCTCAACTGAAAGATAAATGAACACATGGATTCAGGCAAAAGGGCTAAAACGTGGATTAGTTTTTAGGTGACAGCACTAAACTCATGTTCATATTCATAACTCTGTTTTTATGTGTTTCATGTGTTTCATCACCTGAAAATAAGAATGGTGATGTTTTGTTGCCTTAGAATGAACCTTTCGTATCTACAGATGCTGGGGGTCCTCGTCCAAAGAAAAAGAAGGAGAGGGTAAGGCGAGAGGGTTGCAATCAGCAACTACACTGCAGGATGCCTAAGTCCTACACACCAGTCCAGGGTTTGTTAGATTTTGCGTAGGTGATACTCCACATCATGGCAGTCAAGTGCTGAACTGATGAAAACTGAAATTTTGTCAAATCAGTCAAATGTAGTAGAGTAAAGAATGCTAGATTGAAAATAAAGCTGGATATGTTTCCAACATTTCCAGCATTTGAACTTGTGTGGTGACACAAAAGTAAATCATCATTGGACATGATTGAGATTGTTACTGCAGTCAAGAGCTTGGGGAGAGGTAACAGTGGCTGTCACAGCTGCAGGCAATCAGGCTGCACTGAGGTGAATACCAAACCTCAATTTTAAACCACCAAGTGAATTCATTTTGTGAAAACTAAACTTCCAAATGGGAAACAATGCCTACTCCTACTTTTTAAGTGAAGGAAGGTGTGAGGGACGAACCTGGAATTAAAGTAACACGTGAAGTGAATGAATGTCTCATCAGTCTGTTCTTCTTGGCAGCAGCGATGAAGGGAGATACTTGCAGAGCACTGAGTAGTGTCAGTGGTGTCAGAGCAGAGGAAACGCTGGGTATTTCTGGAAAGTTAAATAGACTGCCAAATTGAAGGGCCGTGTTGGATAGGTGATGCAAACAGTGGGGCATGTCATGTGTGAACGTACTGTAGCAATGCAGCTTGAGTTGACTGCCTGAACTAGTTTGCAGGTGTCACTCCATTCATGCAAACCTTCCATCTTTCCACAAAGTTAGCAGGAAGATGATCTAAAGTGTATGAAGTCTGAAGCTAAGCACATGCAGAGCTTAATATGTAAATCTCAGTAGACTAGTGCCAAAGTACAAAGTAGTTGTACCCCTAATCAGTAAAGACAATGCAAGTGGACTACAATGCAGATGTTTTATTTGAATAGTCAGGTTTTGAGCTTTTAAACAGCAGCTGATCTGACATGCCCCCTACAGAACATTTACTGGTATAACAGTGCTTTCACATCCCAACAGCATGATGCAGTGTAACATTGCGATGATATAGACAGGGGTGCACATAGCTTTTTTAGTGAGTTACTCAGGTGAGTAACAGGAGATGGTGTTTGGTACTCACCTCATATGTAGGGATCGGCTGATTTTGCACAATTCTCCAGTGCAAGTGTGGTGCACAGAATGTGCACAAGGGAGTCTCCAACTGCAGCAAGTTGCCAGAGTTTTGGCACAATGCCGTTGTACATACCGACGTTGACAGCAGCCCTGTCTGTGCACACAGCAACCAACTTTGTTGTCCAGTCATCCAAGTCTGTGTCCTGGAAAAGTCTCACAAGTCCGTCTGTTATGGCCTGCATGGTTCAGTCAGCACCCAGTTCAATCAGTCCAAGAAAGTCTGAGGTAAACTCTTCGTTGCTGGACACAGACACAATGTAAACGATTTCCTGCTCATTTTTTGTGATGTCCTCAGTTCCATCAAAAAGCAGCCCCCAAAATTCCCAACTTGGCTCCTAACTCCCCGCTGATTGTGTGAGCGATACTCTGCATGAGCCGTGAATGATATGCACATTTAGCCACTTCAGTAAAGGAATATCCTCAGAATAGGAAGACATGGGATGTGCGTGTTTAGCTTTATGGAAGGCGAGAAGAAAAATATTAAACAGAGCTTGCCGCTGTTCTTCATTCATCTTGTCTCGCCATCTGCTAAGTGGGCAACTGGACATTTCTTCTCAGTTAGCTTGTTTATTAGCAATGGCTTGCGGCACATTCATTTTTTTTGTGATCAAATGTTTATTTAACAAGAATACAAGTTACAGCCAAAGAACATGACTCATTAATTGACATTAATAGAAAACACATTCATGTGCTCCTTGTTCTTTTCATGTTTGTCAAATAAAGGATGGTTGAAATTCTTCCTTTATAAAATGCACCTGTTTTGTCTTCTAGATGTGGATGCGAGCGGCAAATCTTGCACCACATTTTAAGCACTCATCGTTAGCTTCAAGCCACGGCACATCTTGGAGACACTTTTCACTCGCATGCGTACCTGTGTACCAGTTATGTGCACCCCTGGATATAGTTTTAATGGTACATCCACCATTCAGTATCTCCATTGGTATTCAGGATGAATACTCTGTGTTGTTGATGTTGATTTCTGTCAGTGTTTATAGTCTTGCATCTTTAGCTCACCCAAAAATGGGCTAGTAGTATTTGCAAATTGTCACTTCTGCTCACTGAATACTACTGAATGATGCATTGGAGGGGGCAAACTGGAAAAGAAGTAGGTATGCATATCATGCTCCCCACTGCCCACTTCAAAACTCATTCTGCATCGCTGCCCTTCATGAAGGTAGTCCTGGGGTTGTGAAGGTTCAAAAGTGGCACAGATGAAAATGTCAGTAGAGCGATAAACCAGGCAAGGTAGTTTAAACCTCCTCTGGCTAAGATGATGATTGTATGATAGGATAGTCTGTGAACAAATCCCAGTGAAATCAATCAGTGATTATAAGGTGGAGCACCAAATAAGCAAACAGCTTCATTAGTACAGAAACATAATGTGTATGAGGAGGGATTACCTTAGTGTGAACGAGGAAACAAAGAAATCCAGGCATGTTTGGGTGGGAGTTGACAAAACCAGAGCTAAAAGACAAGTCAGTACTGGATTAATGGGGGAAAAAAAACTCTTTGATATCCGTGTTCTCTGTCATTTGGATGTCTAAGCAGCAAACTGTGTGCTAAAATCTTAGCTACAGAAACTGGATAATCCAAAAGTACATCAAGACAGTGGTGCAGCTCTGAAGTCATTTTATGCTTTTACACTTCTGAATGACTCCTCTCTGTTTCTACTACTCCAACTTCCACGTTTAACAGCAAATGTGTCACATTGACGTTCTCAAAGTGCTGTATCAACTGGGCTTATAAGGTTCCAAGATGTGATTACTGAATGCATTTTTCATCAATTTCACAGGAATATAGCCCCCCAAGAAAATCATTTCTGAATCTCTCTGTGTCTGGTTACACTTTCAAGTAGTCTTGTCTCTGATCTCACACACATACTCACACAGTGGCAAAAAGACTTCCGCACCTACATAAGAGATGATCTCTACATCCCTCCCTGATCTCTTGTGGAGTCTCTGCAGGCCTTCATGCATGTACTCCCTGTCACCCATCAGGTGACTTCTTCAAACACGCCAAAATGAAAGCTTCATCCAGCCGTCGTCAGTGAATCACTGTCTGACTAGAATGAGAAGTTCTACTCAGAAGTCCTTCCTTTTAACTGTAGCCCAGGGCCTTCTTTATACCACTGTGACAGAGTCAGAGTTAGAACTGGAGATGTGCAAGGTATATATGCTTTCCCCAGGTAATATGGCAATGTTGCACCTCGCAATTTACACCCAATACTATCATTCAGTATTGATGCAGGGAGTAGTGTGTCCTATATGTAGTGAGGTGAAAAATTGGGATGTGGATATTTTATTTGCCTAACCACATGTTAGATATAGCTTCTATCATCAGTTGGCTGCTGGGTGTCCATTACTTCATGCCAAAGGATACCTACTAAGGAGTTCTGGTAAACTGGCTGCCGACCGTGGACTGAATACTATTAATTCCACAATTAACTGTAACTTACTGGCAACAAGTATCCAGTAGTTTTTCATACCAGAACCAATGGGTTCCTCAGAAAATGTTTCTCACTTGGAGGGGCTATTGTAACTTTCAACAGAGACTGGTAGAAGCCACGTTGGATAAGAGGTCAGATTTTGAAACAGATGTACAAAATATTCATCTAAACAATCATCTTAACTAAACTTAACTCAGCCGAATAAACATAGCCAGACAAAAAGACAGTTATGCAGGAAGACAAAGATAAAAACTCAGTCAAGAAAAAACTTCCACACTTCCAGAGCTGCCCAGGTGAACAGAAGGAGCTCTGTCTGTACTAAGTGGGGGACCATAGTTATTAATGCACCTGAGAATTTCATGCTTTTCAATTCCAATCAATACCTGTCCTATCTCTGTGAGATTAATCATTTTTGCGGTTACCGTGGTTCTACTGGAGCTAATGATGCCACCAGAGGAGAGCTGGCCTTACGCCAAATGGATGAAAGGAGTAAGACGAGAAAGTTGGAGGAAGAAAAGATCAGAACATTTTAAAGAAGAGGGGGAAGGAGGAGTGTATTTAGTGATAAAGATGGATGGAGGGAGCACAGAAATAGGAGAAACAGATTATTGGATGCAGTTGAGCTATTTAGGAATGGATGAGGGAAGGATAGAGGGGGTGATCAATAATAGAAACAAAACTCTCAGAGGAACAGACAGTCTGGTCTGATGCAGCCTTTGTAATGGCTTCTTTAATCAGAGCTCAAGCAGAGAATCAGCACTGATTTAGCCAAAAAGAAAAAAAAGATAAGTGAGTATGAGTGAAAAGACAGACGGAAGGTAAAACTCTATAACGTCCTTTATTCCCTCCAAACATCAGTCCTCCTATGAAAAATCTGTTTACTCCAGCAGCATGAATGAGATGAGTTTCTCATTATGTTGTTGGACAAGTGGGGAACAATAATGCACTTAGTGATCAAACTCATCTCATCCCTACTATCACTCACAACAAGAGAATAGCAGTGTGTATTCACCCCATTACACTGTCTCAGCTGAAACAGAAGGGCTGTAGCCTACTGATTGAAACAGTGCTACAACCACGAGCAACCTGCAGTCTTCTCTCTCCGGCTGTCAGCAGACAGTCAACCACTCTGTCTCTGTGGCATGTAGGAGATAAATTCAGCTATCAGGTAGTAAACAGTCCACACGAAAGAACGCTGCTTTAGTTGTAGCTAATGAGGCGTACAGTTTGTAAGGAATTTAACTCTGGTGTATGTAATCTCTGGTATCCTCGTAAAAGAAAATTAGATTCAGGATTAAGGGATTTGAGCTTTTTGTGTTCATGGCTCCTATCTCTGAGAGCAGCTGGAGTTGACTAGACGTGAAAAACTCACACACACACTTAGACACACTTATCATAAGGAAATACACCAGTTTGGGATGTAGAAAATGTAGAAAACAAAACAAAATGCCTTAAAAACTTCATAGGGTATTCATAGCTTTGTGTCAAACCCCTGTATATCCACTTTTACACTGATCAGCCACACTACACAGACTAGTGGGGTGAATAACACTGATTATCTCACTATCATGGGACCTGTCAGTGGGTGGGATATATTAAGTAGCAAGTGTCCCCAAAGTTGATGTGTTAGAGCAGGGGTGGGCAAACTTTTTGACTTGCGGGCCACATTGGGTTCTAAAATTTGACAGAGGGGCCGGGCCCAAAAAATTGAAAAATTTTATGTCATTGTTTACTAATTAATTCATTTGTTAGGAAAACGATTCAACCAGAAGTGCATTCACGAATTCACGATTTTATTTTGAAATGTATTCCTTTGCATTTCCGGGCCTGACAGTGGAGGTCTGCAGTTTTATTTTGAAATGTATGCCATTAATTTCCGGGCCTGACAGTGGAGGGGCCTGGCAGTGGAGGTCTGCAGTTTTATTTTGAAATGTATGCCGTTCATTTCCGGGCCTGACAGTGGAGGGGCCTGGCAGTGGAGGTCTGCAGTTTTATTTTGAAATGTATCCCGTTCATTTCCGGGCCTGACAGTGGAGGTGCGTGACAGTGGAGGTAGGTGCGTGACAGTGGAGGTCTGCAGCCAGCACCTCTTGAAGATCAGACATACTGTGTCATTTTGTGGGTTTTGTTGCTACTCTTTGGGGGCTAGCTCGCCGAGTTTTCATCGCACAGTGATGAGACACATATCTTTGTAAGATGTATTTTTATTTTTTGGATGTGGATAAGTTCGGCGGGCCGCATTGAAAAGCCTAACGGGCCGCATGCGGCCCGCGGGCCGTAGTTTGGCCAAGTCTGTGTTAGAGGCAGTAAAAATGGGCATGTATCAGGATTTTAGCAATTTAGACAACGCCCAAATTGTGAAAGCTAGAAGACTGGGCCAAAGCATCTCCAAAACTGCAGCTCCTGTGGGGTGTTCCTTGTCCACAGTGGTCAGTACCTAGTCGTTCAAAGAAAGAAAAGCACCAGTGACCCAGTGACAGGGTCATGGGTGGCCACGGTTCTTTGATGCATCTGTGCATGTGTGGAGGCTGGCCTGTGTGGTCTGATCACACTCCACTCAAACTGCTGAAAACGTTCATGCCAGCTCTAATAGAAAGGTCTCAGAACACACAGGTCTGATGAATCATGTTTTCTTTCACATCACATTACATGGAAAAAAACACATGGCACCAGGATGCACTATGAAGAGCTCAAGCTGGTGTAGGCTGTATGATGCTTTAGATGGTGTTCTCCTGGGAAACCTTGGGTCCTGCCATCCATGTGGATGTTACTTTCACACATACCACTGACATTGTAAGCATTGTTGCAGACCATGTCCATTCTTTCATGGAAATGGCATTCCCTGATAGCAGGGGTCTCTTTCAAGCAGGATAATGGGCCCTGCCACAAAGCTAAATTGTTCAGGAATGCTTTGAGGAACACAAGAAGTTCAAGGTGTTGACTTAACCTCGCAATTCCTCAAATCTCAATTCAGTCGATTGGCTAGATACGTCTTGGTCCTAGATACCACAGCACACCTTCAGGCATCACGCATTGAAAGGTCAGGGCTGTTTTGGTAGCAAAAGAAGCAAAAGGTGGCCATAATGTTATGGCTAACTGGTGTACATGCTCCCACTCAAGACATTTCCCCAGTACTTCTGGGGTACTTACTAGTCATAATTTTCCAGTTTAAACAAGTTCTTAAACACCATAGGGTGACCGTTCACCCTTGGAACAAAGCGGACACATAGTCCTGATACATTAAAGCTCTAACTTTTTTTTTCCTGTCTCCCTGTTCAAAGAAAATGCAGCTCTATTAAAAATAGGACACGGAATTTGCAGATTTCTGTGCAGTCTCTGCAGGGAAAGGTGCACTGGCCAGACGGCAGAGATAATGTTTTTTTTTTTTTAATCCTTAAATGTCCTTAAGCTCTGTTAAATCTTTGTAATATTTAAATCTGATGTAACTTTGTAATTTAATTCCGAAGTAGATGTAACATTTAATTAAATTTAGACATTGGTGTAACTTCTAATTTAATTTAGAAGTTTCTAATAAATGGAAAAGCACTGCTCATGCACTGCAGAGTCACATGGCTGTGTGTAAATGTAAGTTCAAACCATTATATGTTGCAGTAATTTGAGGGACTGAGCTCTGAAGGTCTCTTGGCACAGAAAGCAGCGGGAAATTACCTCTCTAAGATAAATCAGTTTGTAAAGGCAGCGAGTGGCTCTCCACTCATTCCCTCCATCTTCCTGGCTAATAATCCTCAGCTGTGCTTTAACAGTTCATCCTCTACTGTCCGAAGCTGTAAAATAGGCCGCTGAAATTCCATTTCCTATTACTCTGGACTTCTTTCACATTCTTCTTTAAAGACTTTCACACTGCGGAGCTTTGTGCTAAGATGGGGATGCATTGGAAAGCAGCCAGACATGAATTAGAGACCAACTGAACTCTCTCAATGGGTTATCACCACAGGAGAGTGCAAATTCTCCCCAAATCTGTATTTGCTGATGTGAAGCCTGTGCTAATATGACAAGTCGTGGATGAAGGTGCAGATAGAACCCAGCATGCAGCCATTTGCATCAGCATGTAAAGTGTTTGCCAACCTACAGGTGCTCATTCACATAATAAAACCCTCACACACACACACACACGCAGGTGATGTCGGATCATTCTGCCCGTATCCTCCATCAGAAAGAAAAGCCGTGGATCACAGGTTGGATGTGAACGTGCTCGCTCTAATTGTACCCTGTTGCTTCACCATGTGGCGGGATTCAGAGCCGAGCCTGCTCGCCTGCTGAGCCGTGGCGGCTGTCCAAACAGTGCCATGTGCACATTCTGTGCTCAATGGGCCATGAAATCAAAGTCATCTAGCTGTGATTATGCCATTCAACATTCAGCACGGGCTGCCTGTTTGTGCTGGAGATTACCAAGGCATTGTCTCTTCTGTATTAGTGCTCAACTTAGAGGAATACCCTCACTATACTAAAACACACACACACACACACACACACACACACGGACACACACACACACACACACATACACACACACGCGCACACAAATGCCAGGAGCAAGCAGTCAGTCTCCTGCAGTCTCCATTCCAACTGTATTGATTTTGCAAAAGCTAATTTCAAATATCTTAAGATGAAATAAGTGTGTCATTACCTCAAAGCCTGATTTTTCTTAGCGACAACAGTGATTTGGATTTTTAAGCTACTTATACTGCATGATCATATCATCTATCTGTGCATTTCTGCCATCATTTTGGATCCTGGTGGCAGTAGCAGCAGGCTTAGAAAAATAAAATTGCCTAGCTGTCCTTCTCCCCACTTGTTCTTGAATGAAAACAGGCCAGAGTTTCCCAAACAGTTAAATGTACCTTGAAAAGCCTCTAAAGGAAGGTGTCTAGGTGGCATCCTAATCATGCCAGACCACCCTGACGACTGACTTCTTAGAGGAAGCCCAGAGTTTAACTGCTGCTCCTTCACACTGAAAGATCTCTAACCCCTATGTGCTGCTTTCTGTGGGCCACTGGAACTGATCTCACAGTCTTAGACAATGATTGTGATTCCACCAGAATCCCTGTGTTACGTCTCAGATGAATCTCTCCATTCTGCTTCATGGCAAATACGTTGCTACTCATGGCATCTGTCAAAAATAGATGCTTCTGAAATGCTGGTAGTGAGGTATTAAGCCACGAGAAGAATGGACCAAAACATTGTCAGAGTTTAAAGGTTAATGTCTTGTCCTCATTTCGAGACATTTCTGGTACAATGTCCACAAAACCGCCGACCCCAACCAATCCACCTGCTGATCTCACATATTATCCTAACCCTCACTCATGAACCCTCAGATACTTAAACTCATTTGCTTGCTGCAGCAACCTACCCTAACATAAAGTGAGTAGTCCACTATTTTCCAGTGGAGTACCATATTGTCAGACCCAGCTACTTCACAATCAGGTTCATGGTCTGATGAAGCTAATGGCACAACATTAATTAAAAAAAGCAGAGATGCAATCCTGTGGTCCCCATATGGTATCAGACAATCTCTGGCTGATGTACCAATCATTCTGTCCATCAAAATCACAAACAGAAGCGGTGAGCCGAACACCCACGTAGAACATACTGTAGGTTCTTACATTATTTCCCAATAACAAAGTAGTGGAACGTGCTGCTGTTAAATTCTGGTTGTCATGGTTTGGTTTAGATTATGCCCGAAGGTTTCATAGGAATTCATGGAATATCGTTTTCATATGTCTGAATATGCTAAAGTGGAAGTGTTGCCTAGTAACAGTAGCAGTAAGGGGGAGGAGACAGAGTGCTGCTGGTAAAGACACTGGAAAGAAGGGAGATTTTTAAAAAGTGAGGAGGGCTTTGAAGCAAACATTAGAGGAAGAAACAGGCACGAGGTCACAAACAGCGGCCTGCTGCTGTCACTTGGCAGTCCACTCGGTGATGCAAGCACTCGATTGAACTAAATGCTGGCACGAAACTCGCCATCCTCCCTGCTGGGGTAACATGTTACTGTAGATATATTGGCTGCTGATGAGCAACAACATAGAGAGCCAAAGCACCAATGTAGCCCCTTTATGATTTAAAGTCTAATTAGTGATTGTGGATACGGGAAGTGAGGTGTGCTGAAGAAAACACTGGTGTGTTTACAGAGGTAGAACTTAAGTGTCCTACTTTTCCACCACAGTTTGACGGCCAGAGCAACATAGCAAGGTGTGTGACTGCATCTGTATGCAGTGAATCCCATCAGTAAATTCTCTTATTGTATTTATATCCCATGGGAGCGGCACTGTATACTGTTTGCATACATTTGACACATATCCAGTAAAAATATATATCTGGGCAATCTGTTGTCGTGTTTTAAATTAACTTTATTTTGAATTAGTAACATTTGTGCAGATAAAAAAGAAGAAGCTTAAAACGTGCTCAAAGGACCAGTTTCAGTTTTATCTGTCATAGGTGAACACAGGGTCAGCAGTACAAAGAAATATGATGGAGGAGACAAACAGGTTAGCACTACTTGCAATAACAAGGTTAGACAGGAAAAAAAGCAATAATGTTCCTGGAAACATCAGGTATGTTGGGTCTTTCAACATCATCCACCCTCCTTCAGGTGACTCAGCTCAGGCTGATCAGGCCCAAGCTTCTGTCCAGCAACCAGCTACGCTGCTCCATGGCTCTCCTCTCTGGAGCTACAGCCACCTTGAGGCTCTTTCTGCTGCGTTGGTGGGACTGTACATGGCTCGTCTCCTCCTCTCTCCCTCGCAAGCTGAAGGCTCTGCATAGAGATCGTGCTGCACCCAACCTCTATTGCAAAGCATCTTGCTTTCCAGCCACCTTGCTGGCATTCTCTGATCAGACAGTCATTTGGCGATTTTCCTCTCATATGCCTCCTCCAGGCGGACCTCCCATGGCACTGTTAACTCCAGGAGCATGACTTGCTTGGTGGAGATATGCTACACCACTTAAGTACATGCAAGCTGAGTATTGTGTGTAAGTGTACAGTATGCAGAAGCATTGCACAAAATATCAGTCCTGGTACTGAAGCAGCTATAAAAAAAGGCTTAATTTTAAGGTAAACAAAACATCTGCATTATTTTATTATTTTATATTAATGACAGACATGCTTATAAATATCACATGTTTCATTTCTGCCATATTCTGTAAATAGAGCCCCTTAAATCGGACGCACAGGACCTTTAAGGAAAATAAATACCACAAGTTGTGATTGCACGTCATTGTATTTCATTGCTAACTGTGCTTTCTCTCAGCACCCTGAGTGCACCACACGAGCGGAGCTGCTCTATTATAAAATGCTCATTTTGCATTTAGTGTAGTGCCATTTTGCAGGTGAATCACATCTCTAGTTATTGCTGTTTGAAAAATGTATTTGAACTTTAGTATTTTCTTCACGCTGAGGTTGAAGATGGGCTGTATAAATCCTGTCCCTAAGCTTACTGCAAAAAAAGATCTGACATACCTACTATGGAAAGACATTATATGAAAATTATAGGAACCCGTCTATGGAATGCTGTGAGAAGAGTCACAATAGAATACATTACTTCTCTAAGATGTGTTTAGGTGCTATTAAATGTGGCATAATACTGTAAAAGATACAGTCACAGCCTTTGTGGAGGTTGCAGAACCTGGCACGCCCACACAGCACAGTCCCCTGTAGGGGGATGTAATGTTTTGCATAATCTCTAAATAGTATATGTATGAAGAAGTCATCGGTGACTACATTTATGCCTCTGCACATTCTCAACTGGGTGCATCAGTATGCATGATGTAGTCTGGTAGGCTAACAAATAATTCTTTTTTTTTATTTAAATGTTATTTAACTAAGAAGGGTCCCATTGAGATTAAAAACCTCTTTTTCAAGGGAGTCCTGGCCAAGACAGGCAGCAGGATGAACTAAGAACAGGTCAAATTAAAACAGATACAGGACACACAGACAATAGTACATAGCAATACATAGCAATCTAGAAAATAATAAAAGTACAATACAAGCCATGAATTCAACAGCATCAGCTAAAACAATGACACCCCAATGATTCAGTCTACGGGTCTTTCAATATGGATTTAAAAGCATTTAAAGAGATCAAATCTTTTCAATTCAGTACGAGCATTTGGTACAGATAGTATGTCAAAGTTCCTTGAACGTGTAGTGTTCTGAGTGACACATATAGACTTTTAAATGGAATATAATAAAAGCACACACATAGACACACACCTCACACAAACATACACACAGATGACACAGCTACTGTAGGACTGTAGTATTGAATGTTCCTGTGCCACCAGATAACATTCAGTCAGTCTGTTTTCAGGTCGGCCTCGACCAGATTAGGGAGTTGAGCACACAGACTTTTTCAAGGCAGTCGGTTTCCTAGATTTATTAAGTAAGTTTAACAAATTAGATTTAAATGATTGAGACAAAATCTGAAGAAAATGAAGAACTGGGATTTTTCTTTAATATTACAGAGAATAAAGACTCACAGCTTCTTTGTCAGTAGTCAACACTGATCATTTGTTTGGTGTGACTTCACCTCATGCGGACAGTTTCATGCAGCTTTCACTTTCTGGTAAATGTAATTTAGTCTGTGGTTTTAACAGCTTTGGAATTATACATAAAATTTGAACAGCAACTTTTCTTCTCAGAGGCATGTGTCCTCATTACTGTGAAGAATCCACAGAACACACTGTCAACACTTTTCATCACAACTTCCTTTCTACTGAACAAATAATCCCTTGTTGATACAGAATAACAGTGGCACTGTTTTCTGGAAAGACATGTTGCTGTTGAATTATTCAAATGTGATTTTTAAGGCGCAGAAATGCGCTTCCCTTATATTGTAATGGAGCAGATAAAACATAGATAGCTAACAGATGTAAAGAAAATATGATTTTTTTATAATTTGCTTGCACTGATCGTCTTTAGTCCTTCTTAGTCATACTGTTGTTTGTCTATGTCTGTTTTGTTAGTCTTTATGCATCTATTAAGGTGTTGTATTCTGTGGTTTACTCCATGTAGCTTAAACAGGAGCAATAACTGCAAATTGACGACAACTATAAGTCCTATATACAGAGCTGGATGGGACCCAGGGAAACATCAGGTGAGTGGCTGCTGCTGTGGGTCTCCTCTTCCTCATTCTGTGCCCCCCCCCCTATCTGCCACAGAGACGGTTTACACCTGACAACGCACAGGAAATTAAAATTGGGCCTGGGAAATAGATCGGAGATCCAGAGAGCACAGAGCTGGAGAGATAAGTAAAGAGAAATATATTATGGAGCTGAAATTCACCCCAGATTCGTCTTTGGCTCCATTCATACTAGAGAATGTGATTCTCATCTACTGTTTTGCCAAAGAAACAGCAAGGTAATGGTTTCCTAAAACAGCATCAGAGTATCACTGCAAGTACAGTTTTAAAAATAACACCTGCTCTGAGAATTCAGTCCAAGGGTGGGACGGAGGTAAAAGGTGTGCCAGTGAAGGCCAGCAGTTCCAGTGACCAGATCATCTTCAGTATGGGGCTCAACCCATAAAATTATATCAGCACTTTGATCTACTGATCAAGCCTTGACCCAGTGCCGTCCACCCAGCCTTGAGATGACTTAACTGGTTGTGCAGTTGTCTCGAGCCTTGAAGCAACAAATATGCTACAAATTAAAGTTTCAAGGACTATTTTCTCTGCCTTCTTTCGACAGCAGTCACGTAAACATGCAGCGTTCCGAGGAACCAACAGAAGAGAAACCGAAACGGAATAGCGAAAGTTTTCTGTGGGTGGGTCTCACATGGTTTGCAAACCTCTTATCTGGGATCTGTGTCTGCAGCATAGCCATGTGACAGATGCCGATGCAGCTCACTCATCTCTTCATCAGGGTCTAGGGGTCAAGTCGGACACATTACTAAAGACTTCCACTCATCACTATCAAAATAAAATACTTTTTCAACCTCTGTTGGGAATATACTACACTTACCAACATAAAACCAAGGGGCAATCTCCCACTACTCAAAATAAGTCTAATATTGTCTAATAAGTTTCAATAAATATCTGAACACAATCAAAACATTATTGGTCACTAGAATCATTGCTCTTGTCCATACAGGCCATAAAGAGATCCCTAAAACTATTTTCCAATGTGATGAGTGATAAAAATCCTGTTTTTCTGAGTAATATCACTTGTAAAGTCCAGAAAAACCCAGTAAAACCTTCCACAACCCAGTAAAACTAAAAAAACAAAAAAAAACAAGCGAATAGTCATGCTGATAGTCAGTACAATAGTACTCCCTCTGTGATATTAAAAGTAAAACTTCTCCTAAACCAATATAACTTTTTATACACAAGTAAAATCACTCATACACTACACTACTGAACACTCTCATAAACCAGTAAAACATCCTATAAACCAGTAAAACCAATAAACCAATCAAAAGATCTCTTTCACCATTGAAATCTATAAACCAGTAAAAAGTGTCATCTGATTTTCTGTGGTGTGTAAATCTATAAAGATGCTGAAGATGAACATTTTCTCCACCTGCACCATCATTTGACTTTGGGTGTCAGTGGTGTAGAAAGCCTGTAGTTACACTACCTGACCTGGTCTGGTCACCAAACCTCATTGAATCCACGGCATATCAAAGCAAATGGTTCCATGGCAGTGTTCCAGTCCTTCGACACAGAAAAGCTGGTTTTGATCTGATGGATTTGTTTTGAACTTGATTTCCATAGCAACGATCAAAACAATTCTTAAGAAGTCCCGACAGCAAATTAAAATCAAAACTCAACCGTAAAAGACACACACCCCAGCTATGGATAAACAAACAAGTTCATTAATTATTCATGTAGAAAACCCGATAGAGCTACTCAAAATAAGTCTAATATCATCTTATTATTGTCACTTCATTAGATACCTCTGCCATCAATTCTGCCTTTACCTCCAGTGTAAGTTTCAACCCATTAAATGATAGATTCACATTTTTTCAACATAAATCTGAACACAGATATACACATGCCATTCCAGTTTGATAAGGAAAAAAGTCCAACTGAAGGAGTGAAATCCAAATAGCAGATTGTACACTGAAAACACTGCAGCTGTGGAAGATAACTCTTTCAATGAACATGTAGAAGTTTAATGATCTCCTATCTAATGCATTAGTGTTGGCCACTAGCCACTGAGCAGTCAGGTGACGAATGCAAGAAAACAAAATATTTAATATATACAAAATATATAATATTATGTGCCAACACCACTAAAGTTTGTAGACATTTAGCTCGACCTGGCCCACCTGCATGCACTGGTTATGCGTCACCTGCACGTTGGGATGTATCACAAGCTGTGGTGCTACCCCACACAGTGTTGGCGGATGACTCGTTTTTTTATTAGGCCGTTGCCTTTTGGCTGTGGCACACAGAGGCTAGCTGCTCCTTGCGTTTTCATGACTAACAGTTACGTGGCCAGGTTTGTGACAGTAAAAACATTCCTGCTCCTTTTTCTTGGGACTAGGCAACTAATTTGGACCAACGGGAAAATGGGCACCCGTCAGCTAAGATGGCAGCAGAGGACAGTGACATCACTTTCTGCTCATTTAAATACACAATACGTTAGTTGTGGAGTGCTCTACAGAGGCACATGTCTTTCTTGGCTGCAAAGTCATTAATTAAGTCATCATATAACAGCTTCTGTGCCAGTTCACCATTGATGCTGATGACAGCAAGACCACTTAACCTGTCCTGTCACAGTCTTAAACACAGGTATGTTTTAATTAACTTAAGTTTGGAAAAACTGCATTCGGCAGAGGCAACTGTAACTGGGAGGGTTAATGCAATATGAAGAGCAATCCAGAGATTTGGGTAGACATCTTGGGGCTGGTTGTCATGAAGAAATGTAAGCATCTCCATGGATCATGATTTCCTCAACCATCTCAGGTCCATCAATATCAGCCATTCCCTTTGCAGTCAGTGTCTACAGAACTTTTGTGCAATGTTCTTTTAAGTCATCCTTGGACATTAGTTTTGAACTTTGCTGAAATCAAGCAGCACTCCAAATCTGTCCCTGACCTGGCTTAGTGTCTCAAACCTCTTTTGCAGTGACATTCATAACACTACTGAAGAATGTTACCTCAAGCCTTTTGAGGGCATCACTGACGGACTCACCTGCAGCCTCATATGCAAACTTTTTCTTTTAGTTTTCCTGAGCCTTCTCACCTTAAGCTCTGGTTCTATGTTCAGGGCCTCACAGAGGTGGCGGCCCTGACTGTCTACAATCTCATTCTCACATGAAGCTCTCACCTCAACTATCCACCTGCTCTTCCATGTTGTCAAAGTTGCAGCCACTTCTTGTTCAACATGAATCTGTTGAACCTAAACCTTAATGGGTTTAACTGATCAGTTGAGAATCTGCTGCCTTCATTTGGACCTGCTGCCATAAACTCTGAGCCTATGCATCACTCATGTTACTGAACCCATACCTGTCAGTCTGGGTTCATGCCAGTTCCCTTATGCGGGCGTTCCTTGCTCCTTCCTTCACCTGGCATCATTCCATTCTAGTGTCATGAAGCGTGTTCAGATCCACTTATATCCGCCCTGGGGAGCGAGGATTAGGGATCGATCTTTGGGGAGGCATGACAAAAGACACATGAATGTGGAAATGTGTTATTGGATGCTGATTGGTCTGATGTGTCACTATATCACCACATGGTGCATTTTGTTTTCTTCGACATGAGGTACTTAGTGAGAGGAGGAGTCTGTTTTTCAGCAATAAACATATTTTACTTGTCTAATGCACTAGAAACAAGTTTTAATTATATAGGGATTCACCAAGTATCAATAAATATAGAGGCAATCAAGTAAGTTTGATGCATTTTTCAGTCTCAGTATGATATTAGGATGTAATTATAATAATCATAATGATAACAACAATAACCACCACTGTGTAGGGTTGGTTGTATATTTTCCCCAAATGAGTCAAGATGCACTCTGAGCAGAAAATAAAGGAAGAAGAAATGTGTTGAGTGTTTTTATGATTCATTCATGACACGCAGTCCAATGATTCAACAGTAACAGCTCGGCTCCTTTCTCATAAACCTGTGGCTCCTCGCTGCAAACCTTCACACATGCATTTACAGTGAAGGACTGAAGGACTGGATCAATTTCCAGGTTACAGGCTGGAGGATGAAAGGGTGAGGACCTTTTTCACAGCGTCCATTTTTGCAAAAAGCCTTTTAGTCTTATGTTTAATCTATTTATTTCTTTTTAAGGTTCTTCAAAATGCTGATGACTGGTCAGCCTTTGTGTGGTTTTGATAAAAACCTTTTGTGAACCTGAAGTTCATATGGCTTTAACTAATGGCTGATATATGTCTTGGGGATGTGTATAGAAATTATTGTTGTGGTGTCATTTTTTATTGTAAATGGTAATAATCTGCTAATGATTTTTTAGAGAGAGCAATTAGTAATGAGTCATTTGTTATTACATATGTAATTATGTAATACAAACTTTCCTGAATTGCCTTTTTGAAGTAATTTACCAAAAGTTGCATTTATAAATGTAATGTTTAATCCAAATTATTATAAATTGCACCTTGAACAAACTTGGACAAATACTATTTACACTGGGTAAATAGTATTTATGTACAATAAATAGTTATTTGAAAAGCTAATAAAAGGTAAAAGGTAAAAGGTTCTTTGCAAACCGAAGAAGTCTCTCCTATGGCATCACCCTGAAGAACCACATTAGGTTCTAACTCAAACCTTTATTTTTAAGGGTGCAGGCATACAGCTTATTAATAATCATAATACATTTACTTGATATAGCGCTTTAAAAAGTTCCTCAAACACACTTGGTACATGGTAGCAAACTAACAAACAGAGGAGACAAAACTACCACTATAAATGTTATAAACAGCAATAAACTGGAGAGGCAAAACAGACAGCAATAACCAAAGGCACAGATTAAAAGCAGATTTTAATAAATTGGTTTTGAGAGAGGTGGGGGAGGGGAATGTCTGAGGTGTTGGGAGAGTTCCAGAAGAGGGAGCAGGAAAGGAAAGAGGGTGAGAGGTCTTAGGAGGATGGTGTCGACAGGTCTGAGGGTGCAGGTTGGTGAGGTATGACGGGGCGAGGTTGACGAGGGCTTTGTAGGCGATGAAGGGAATTTTGAACTGGATTCTTGGTTCAGCTAGTGGAAGTTTTAAAGGAGTTAACTTTAATGTGTCGCACAGAGCGCTAACTGTTTGCCTCTACTTCAAGTCTTTATGCTAAGCTAAATATGACTGAGAAAGAAAGCAGATGACGTTTTTTTCTCTAATTTAAAGATATTCAGTAATTCTGACATGTTCAAACCTCCAAACGGCGACTCTTTGGGGTGCAGCACATCACATTATTTCAGCTCTGAGCTCACCTTCAACACCATGAACGCAGCATTTCCTCTGCACAGTAAGCTGCCTGGAGCTTTGTAGAAAAGACCCACTTCTTCTTTGGCAGGACAGCTACTGACACATGGACTATCAACTGCTTTGGCACATTGATTGATTGACTATCAGACAAAATCAGACATATGGTTTGGTACAGAACATCATCATATTTTACAGATTTGTTGGGACTTGGGACAGCTTGAAATTGAGGCATTTTACCTGCTGGAAAAATTCAAACCACCTGGTGAACTGGGAAGTTTTGACACGTTGAATGATGAGAAGGGATCAGGTGGGACAGTGTAAACCTGCGTAATGCTGCATATATCTTCCAGACTTTGGAAACACACTGTTTGTACAGTTGCCAGAAAAACAACATCACTGCCAACATTATGTTGACTGAGAGTTGTACTTACAGTATGTGTGGTTGTTTTTCACAGTTACCAGCAGATTTGAACAGATAAATTGTGTACTGTGGAGGGGGCGTGGAACATCAGCTGCAAGGGAGAGGTGTGGAGAGGGCTCAGGAGAGCAGCGCAAGGGGAGCACATTGTTAACTAATCACTCTCCCCTTTATCAGGGTGTGCTGGACCAGGCAGGAGAGCAGAGTGAGACTGGAAGACTCACACAGAGCAGTAGCAATATGAGAGCAGGTGGCACTCTGCTGCCTGGTGTACACAGTGAAGACAGATAGATGTCTAGAGTCATATGTTCATAAAAACTTTTAAAATGACTTTTATTGCTCTGAAATGAGGTCATGAATGGATCCATCACACCGACTAGTACAGTCAGCAAAATGGCCTCTTTGTCAACATGTCAGTCATCAATAATAATTGTTTTACACTACAATACACTGGCAACAATAATCTCAAAATATGAACAAAAAGTCATTCATGTCACAGGAACATGAGGAACTGAACGCAAAGGCAGACTCTCAGGATGGAATGGTGCAGTACAAACATTTAATTACAGCAGCCCACACAGGCAAACAAATCCAAAGTCCATAAAACAAGCAGAAAGGTGGAAGGGGGAAACACAAGAGAATGTCTGGAACACAAAACAACAAAGATGAACTGGCACAAAAACAAAGGTGAGGGGAGGATAAGATTAATCTGATCAGGAGGAGGTGAAACTAATAGATAATTTCTAATATACTGAATTAGTATGCAGTACTATACTCTCCAGAGGGTGATAAAATAGATCTCCTCAAAGTCTGTGCAAAAAATAAAAAACTGTAGACTCTTTGCCAACAGGGCAAACATTTAGAAATGGTGGGAAATGTGTAGGAAGTGAAGTTACAGACATGATGAGAATGGAAAATAAAAGAGGCAACACTAACATGGACACTAATAAACACTACACATTTTACATTTACATTTAGTCATTTCGCTGACTAAGAGCGACTTACAGAGAAGGAAACAATCAAAGTACAGTGTGACAGGAAAGTGTTGAGTGCTGTGACAGTTCTTAAGGGATAGATTTATCATGTCCAGTTGTTGGTAGTGTTGTAGAGGAGGTCCTCTCTGAAGAGCTGGATCTTCAGGAGGTTTTTAAAGGTAGAGAGGGACGCCCCTGATCTGGTAGGAACTGGTTGGACGTTCCACCAAAAAGTCTGGATTGCCCTGAGTGAACAGGTGGCAGAGCCAGACGTTGTTCACTGGAGGAGCGTAACGGTTATGAGGTAACATATGTCTGTATGAGGATGCTCAAGTAGGTGGGTGCAGTACCAGAGATAACTTTGTAGTCAACATGAGCGATTTGAATTGAATACAGGCTGCTACAGGTAGCCAGTGTAGCTCGATGAGCAGCGGGGTACGTGACCTTTTGGGTTGGTTGTAGACCAGACGAGCTGCCGCGTTCTGGATCATCAGAGGTTTCACTGTGCAGGCTGGGAGGCCTGTCAGGAGGACGGTACAGTAATCTAGTCTGGAGATGAACACAGCTTGTGTCAGGAGTTGAGTAGCATGTTCAGTTAGGTAAGGCCTGAATGTTCTGATGCTGTAAAGTGTGACTGAGGCAACATGATTGGAGGTCAGTTCTTTATCAATCATAACCCCTAAGTTTCTCACCACCCTGGTGAGGGCAAGATACAGGGAGTCAGTTCTGATGCAGATGTCATGGTGTATAGTAGGTTTGGCTGGGAGGACCATCAGTTGAGTTTTTGAGGGGTTCAGCTGGAGGTGATGTGCCTTCATCCATGTGGAGACATTTTGATGATTCCCATGTACACATCCTGCAGAAATAGAACAGCCTTCACATTAAGTTGGAGTTGTGTCGACCTGATGAATGTAAATCTGATATCTAATGACTTTAGCTCCGTTCTGCTCCTCAGGGACATATCTGGCTCTTAAGCTGCTAAATGCTACAGGCGGACCGAGGCCCTGCATTTGTATGAGTCACGGTCACATGCTCACATAGCTATTCTCGTTCTGCTGCACGTAATCTGTGTGCAATATATTTTTAACAGGTAGAAGAATGCAGCAGCTGACACTGACACTGCTGTTATGTTCTCTCCTAAATAAAAATGTAAAACAGTTGACAGTACGTTACATTGCAGTATTTCAGGTCCATAGCAATTCCGTCAGGTCATTCTTTCATTACGTGTAGCCTATAGTCAAAGTCACAAGCATATAGTTTTTCCAGATCTCCTGCAGGCTGTACAATATGATAATTGGCCACATTATTATCATTATGACAGGTGTGAGGTCACACAGTTTGCACAGCTCATACAACAGCTCTGGTTTCACCATGTTCACCAGCTAGTCCAGGACTGTGTTTGAAGCAAGCCTGCTGTGCTGGGCATGTAGTGTAAGGCTAGAATTAGACCCACATCAAATTCATGAACAGATGTACTTCTTTTTGGTCGTGGGAAGCCAAATTCAACTCTTGGAGAAATTCAACTTCATGACACACTGTGTTTGCAAATCCAACGATCAGACCAGTCAAACTGCTCCACAGTCTGCCTGAAATGTCACTGAAACTGAGCGAGATCCAGGTTAATTCATGGACTAAACTCTGATACTCTGCCTACTCTGTACCCAGTACCTTAAATCTGTGTCTGGATCGCAGTTAAAGCTGCAGAATAGTGACACAAAGACGTTTCATTTGGTTTGAGAGAGGGAGAGAGAGGTGGTCAAGTGACAAACTGTGAATGAGAGTTAGGGAGTGCCGGTGAGTTAGAGGAATAAAAAGTTATTGTTTCATAGCAAGTACATTCAACTCACTGTGCTGTGGGTGGCTGAGCAAAATTAAAACTATAAATAGATTATTTGAGTTAAAAATATGCTACCAATAAATAAAGATAAGAATCGTTGCTGACAACGCCATCTAGGTTAAAAACAGCCGAGGACTCTACAAGGTAAGGTTTGCACAGGTTCTTTCAAATCAGGGGTAAACAGAGCAGATCACTCTGGGTATAATTTAAAGAAAAGTCCTAGGTTTATTAAACACAGATACTACTACTACACAAATACCCGCCTGTGTCCTGCTGCCACTGCCCTCTGCCTCTGTCCGAGGCTGCCCTCCGCTGCTGCTGTCAGCCCCTCGCCTCGTCGCCAATCATAGATCAATTATAGACTGGCATACTTTACGCGTGGGCCAACGGGCTCCGGTGGCCGTGCTTCAGTGGGGTCTCATTACTCTGACCCTGGCCGTCAGGGCCTGCACACTACTCCGTTCTCTACATCCAGACCTACATTTTATTTTAATGTAGCATTTATAGAGTTTATTTATTTATTTGGGACTATCTCATCCTGTTGTATATCTGCACATTTAAAATATTTGGGGAATATACTGGGAACTCTCACTCTTATATATTTCATGCGTGCACAGTTCTGCACAACAGCTGTTTCATTTTAGAAGATATTATATATATTGTGTATATTTTTTAAGACTGCCAATATTGTTTACTTTATGTTTATTCTGCAGCCACTACACCAAGTCACATGCCTTCTAAGTGTAAACCTACTTGACAATACATCTGATTCTTATTTCTCTGATACAATTTCGACTTTACATAATATATTCTATAGCACAGGTCACTAATAGGCGGCCCACAGTCCGCGTTTGAATCAAGACTCTGGCTTGTACGGACCCAGAGCACGATTATCATCACTTTATAAGAGTAGTGTAATTCCCATTGTGAATACAGCTGTGTGTAACAGGTGTGAGTGGTTTAGCGAGAGAGAGTCAGCTGCGTACACCAGGGAGTGAGTGTGTGTGTGTGTGTGTGTGTGTGTGTGTGTGTGTGTGTGTGTGTGTGTGTGTGTGTGTGTGTGGATGGAGGAGCTCTGCAGGTTAGCAGTAAGAGTTAGGTTAGGAATAAATGTACAATGTAGGCTACACTGTGTTATCAAATATAAATAAATAAATAATGATAATAAATAAAGGCCTACATTCTACAGTATTATAAAATATTCTACAATTGTACAGGGGAGGTAGACGTGCTGTGCTACAGCTAGAAGAGCAATTCACACTATCAAGAGGAAAGCGAGAAATGGGAATCTCTGTATGTGGCATGAGAACATGTGAAAGACTGAATTGCGTGAGTCTGTGTGACAGCTAGCAGCCCCTGATCCAGTCAGTAAACCTAATGCCGTACATAGTGACACACACTAACTGGGAAATATATATACATATAATATATATATATAATATATATATATATATATATATATATATGTATAATAGTAGTGCGTGTCAAAATTAACGCGTTAATTTTGTCGATTAATTTTAAACAATTAACGCATTAAAAAAATGTACGCAATTAACGCGGTTTTGTTTACTTCCGGTGGTGGCTGACCCATAACCTTTGGTCACATGCATGGGCAAACATCTGTCCCATAGACACATAGACGTCGCATTGAGCGCTGAATCGTACGTCGACGTTGCCGCCATTTTGGATGTGGCAAAGGAGAGCTTTGTTTTTCCAGATATATTAGTGTGTGTGTGAATGGGTGTATAAGAGGCATTACTTAAAGCCCTTACGGAGACTGCGCCCTGGGCGGTCGCCCACATTGCCCATAGCTAAAACCGGCCCTGCTTGTATTAGTTTACGGGCAGATCTGCCACATCCAATATGGCGCTCAATGAGGCGTCTATGTATATATGTCTATGATCTATCCTAATTAAGGGAGAGTCTATGGCGGAAAGATGGATAAGGACGGACTTTTAGGGGGAACAAAAACAAGGCAATTTGCACAGTTTGCAAATCCGAATTTAAATTCCACAGAAGTAACACGACTTTAACATATCACCTCAAAGCAAAACACCCTGCTGAAATTACCTCCACGTCTACACTACAGGAGTGTGGCACTCGTCAGTATATTTCCTCATTAGTATACCTTCCTCCTCTTTCCTTTTTTCTATTAGCACTGTGCATATGTGCACCATAAGCCAATAAAATGAATGAATTTAAATATACTTTCTCTGTGTTTATTCTACATTAATTTGATCATTTTACATAAATAATTATAAGCTTCAGTCTCAGAAAAATGCATTTAATTTATTGATAAATTTATTGATAAATTAATCGCGATTAATCACGATTAATTTTGCGATTAATTCGTAATTTTTTTTTAATTGACAGCCCTAATATATATATATACACACACACATCCCAGTTAATGTGTGGCCGGCCCTAAGACACTTTAGACACTTTATGTCAATAGCCAGCCCTAATCCATGCAAATTTATATTAATGGGGATATCATTTTTCAAGATAACTGATTGCTCAGATTAGGTGTACAGCAGTTTCACATGGTTAATGTATGTCGTTACGATGTAAACTACAGAAAACACGGGGTTAATCCTGAATGCCACTCACTGAGGCCAAATCCTCAGTGGCCCTCGATATTGCCAACCACAGCAAGACAAAGGTGTTAAACGAGCAAAGCACGCACATCGTTCTGGTGTTGATTGCAAGAACCAACTTTTTTTGTTCATACTTATTTATTAATTTACCGAAACAATTGAAATGGTGTCTCTGTCGGTCTCCTCTGCTCCGTTTCAAGTACTATGGACAGAGCAGCACAAAGCTGGGGGAACGACATTCATTGCCTGTTGTCCCACTATTTAGTCCAACTCTGAGGGAGAGATTCCTAACCTTCTATGATGATGCAACAGTCTGTTACATTGTAAGAGGAAAACAGGTTAGAGTAAATTAATAAATGCAGCATATCCAGCACGTTATTGAAAAATGTTTAATGTAAACTTTGAAAACAACGTAACAATCCAAAACAGTTAAGCATTACTTCTAACCCTGACAGTACCTCTTTAAATGTTTTTAACCTTTTTTTCCCCCTAACGACACCAGACAATGTCACTGTCTAATAAAATCAGGGGCTGAGGTCTGATTGGGTATGTGTCTTGGGGTGAAGCAGTCCTTTCAGGAAGCAAAGCCACATCAGGCAAAGTGCCAAAATTAAATTTCACTTTTCTACACTTCAAAGTGAAATAACTTGGTTGAAAAAATACGTGAATGTGCATGAATATGTAGAAAAGCATATTTGATTGGTTATATTTGTTTTTTGTTTTTATTTATATACTAAAACTGTTTTTTCAATTTTCAACATCATGCAGTTGTAGCACTTTTGTTAGGGCAATATCATACAAATGGATGGAGATGTCTGATGGATAGTTAGCACTCTCTACTACTGATTGTAGGAAATGGATGCAAGGACTTTTTATGGCTGCAAGCAGGAGACAGTTAGGGTCATTCCATCCGAAACTGAGGACAGTAAGCTTGAGGAGGACAGTGAGGAAGAGTGGACCCCAGAATCAGGTTTGAGAGCCAGTTAGTAAAGTAACATATATAATGAGTTTGTGTGTGTCTCTGTGTGTGTGCTCATATGTGCAATATGTGTGTGTGCGTGTATGCAGTATGTGTGTGTGGGTATATCCTTTTAAAACACAGTAGCGTGCTGGACCTGGGAGAGAGACGCATGAGAGGACTAACGCGCACGGCTGTCGGCAGCACTGATGGAGGAGACGCCCGCGAACGACGCGGCTGAGCTGTTTGTGTATCGTGAACCAAAAATAAACAAAATCAAGTCATCACCGTTTGAGTCTTACCTGCTGAGAAACCCACAGTGGCATCAGTCCACGCCACAGTGTACATGTACATTTGGATGTGTATGCATTTGTGGGTGAAAGGCATATGATCAATTCAATTGTTCAAATGTCAAATGTGCTTCCTGCTTTTTTCAAGGAAATGGTCTGGCCGCTGAATATGAAGATGAGGAGGACAGTCACAGTGAGCGGGAAAGTGAAAATGATGAGGATGACGTCCGCCCACTCCGGTGGAGAACAGTACACAGGGCAGGGCAGCCTCCCTACATCAGATGATGTCTTACCCCTCCATTGAGTACTTCAGGATGTTTTTCACTGATGACATTTTAGAAGCAGTTGTTGAGCACACATTCAAGTTCTACATCGCAGAAAGCCTGTGCAAAAGTGGAAAGAACCTGGAGCTGCAGAGAGGTCGTCCCAGTTTTACAATTGCTGAGGAGCACATAGAGAAGTGATGAAGAGGACCGGCTACTCCCATTCCAGTTTCCGATGTGCGCCTGGATGTTACAGCCCACTGGATGATCATGGCTGAAAACAAGGGGAGATGTAAGGTCCCAGGATGCAAAGGTACTCCAAAAAACAAGTGCAGGAAATGTGGGGTCCACCTTTGCTTCACATCAACAAGCAACTGCTTCCTGCGATTCCATGCTGAATAGGTACAGTTATAATGAATTGCTCTCTTGTACATTCAAGCCATTTATTGTTTATTGTTTCTTTGAATAAAATGTGTTCTAATGTTTGAGATATGGCCTACATTACGCCCTGTGTGTGTGTGAGAGAGTGCGTGAGCGAGAGAGATAGAAAGAAAATGGCTGACACAAAATGTGACAGTGACAGTTATATTACTGACACTGTAATGAGGCTCAAGTCTGTCATAGCCAGTGTCTACTATAAAATAGTTGAGTTTACCAGTCAGCCACACCGACATTTGCCAACCAATCAGAGCACAACATCAGTCTACAGGCTGCTGCGTGTGGCTGTGCTCTGATTTGTAAAGTTCCCAACAACAAAACACCATGGGCATACCTTATGCCATATAATAGAAAAGATGCATAAGCATCCTGAGACTTTCCTGAATATTACATATATACTTTGTGTGGCTACAGTTAACAAATGTGACCATTACAGTGAGTAAGAGGTACATCTGCTTTCCTCCAAACATTTTGCTCTACCTCTCCACTATGATGATGATGTGACCCAGTCAAGCCCACACAATACACAACCATTATAAACTGACAAAAGGAGTAAAAAAAAAAAACATACAAAGTCAACTGTCATAATTCAAAAACTATGTACCATAACGTATGTAGAAGAAGTGGAAATACATATGTACAAAAGCTGGCAGCTACACTTCCATTGTTAGATAATGTCTGTGGCTTGATAGCACTCCAGTGCAGTCATGTTTGACAATTATCAGGTCTAATTACTTCCATGACAAATCAAGAACTATTAGTATTAGCATAACTCTTTCTGTGTTTGTTGATTTCAGAAATGTCCTTTGCAAACCATTTTGCACACCAGGCCAGCAACCGCATACCATCGCTCACCCACAGTGCGGATTGTCATACTGTGCCTGAAAGAAGACGTGAAAGTCCTGGAATGGGAGATCCTGGCCACATACTACATGAAGGGGTACATGTTGAGAGGAGAGTACCCTCCGTACTACATCAGTATGACCAAAACTAGAAAATTCTTTTTAACGACACCCCTGCAAGTGAGTGATGACATCAGGGCTAGAGAACAGCTGCTGCTTCAGCCAACATTTTGACGCCCCTGGCCTCAAGGGAGATGATTGCTGAGGTCAGTTAATTATGGTGTGGTCATTTTATTAATTGCCTAAATAACTACATATTATCTCTGTTGTTGTTCAGGTATCACATGACATTAAAAAAATCCATGTGGGGAAATCTACATCTACACCCATGTGGAATGTCCTTCATGGCACAAGTTAAAAAAATTAGCTACTGTTTTGCCCGGAGTGTGTGTGTATGTATCGGTGTAAACTGCACTGAAAGAAACTATGTGTGAATGTAGCCTACAATATCTCTGACATAAGAGTCTGATTTATGTTATTTAGGAACACTAAATTAAAACACAGTTTATACGGATCACTACAGACGTGAAAGGAAAAAGGATTTAATTTTCATATTTATTAGAAGACAAGCTTTGCTAGAAGGTGTGTAAACCTAATGTTGTAAGTATGTAATGTGATATAATGGTTGAATAGGTTTCCATTTGAAGGAAATCTCATTGGCTACGGTAGCATAAAATAATACGTGCATATCTTTTGTATTACATTTTTTTAAAGGACAAGACACGAGTGACCCTGTCACTCTGGCGAGAGGCAGCGCTGTTCCCGTAAATTGAAGTGAGCCATGTCAGAGGGACAATGGGCGGATATGGGTACTGTCTGAACAGTACCAATTATTCAAAAGTTAATGTAGGTTGTCTGTTCTTTTCTCGTGCTGACACCAAACGCAGGAACTTGAAAGACAGAAAGGCAAACAGACAGACAGAAAGACAGGAGGACAAGCAGGCATTCAAGCAAGCAGGCAGATAGACGCACAGATAGGCAGGCAGGTAGAAAGACAAACAGACAGACAGACACACAGAGGCAGAAAGACATACAGACAGGCAGATAGACAGGCAGCCAGAGCAAAAAGATAGACAGAAAGGGACACAGACAAGCAGGCAAACAGTGAGACAGTAGACAGACAGATGGATGGACATACAGACAGACAACCAGATGGTTTGTTGCCATAACTGTGCAACATTTATTTCACCTCCGATATAGAGGACACACATTCAGATCGGCACTACACAACTTATATTGAGATAATGGAGTGGGGGAAACAATTTGATGAATGTACTTCACAAATCTGTGTCCTGAAACATGCTGAGGACCTTACTATTTGAGCTGATGGGTCTTTCTTTCCTACAGGTCACAACAACCTATGGGTCATTCCAGAATTGGAGGATATTTTATGTCCCACCCATCAAATTTTGAATAATGCACACACAAAATACTAAAACATGTAGTTTCTGAGTAAATTTACTTGTCCTGAGACCAAATCTAAAAAACTGAGAGAAAACAATGCTTGAAAGGTGTTTTAACAATACCAAATAAGTCTGGAGTACCCCTTAAAATGCCATTTTTCCCTTCTTCCACCCCCCTAATGACCAAATTGAATCTCAAATAAAACCATTAAAATGAAATTTAAATTGGATTTTTTTGGTATTATTTGTTTCATTGCTGTCTCTTCTAACGCAACCCTGTTACCATAACCTTTTTAGCATGGTAGAAGAAGAAGAAAGCAGCGCGTAACATGATACCCTGGATATGACATCATCAAACAGTTTTCCAAAAGAATGGCTAGAGCAAAGGTATGTCCTCTCTTCTATTTTTCATATTTTTATAACATAGCTAGCCTTGATTGAATGTCTCACTTTACCTCGTGCAACCCTGTTATGTATATGATCAGAATAAGACATTTTTATTTTTTCTTTACTTATTTACATAAGTAAGTTTGTCCTCTTGGTTAGCAGTAAGAGCTAGTTAAACAGCTAGCTTCTATTCCTGAGAAAAAGCTAACATTAGCATAGATTTGCAACCCTGTTACTGTGATTAGAGTAACAGGGTTGCACTACATTAACATGGTTGGACCTCCTCCACTTTACTCAGACTTTAGAAACTATTATTTGTAATTCAGTTCAACAATTTACATTATCTGAAATATAATTTAGTTACTCTACGTATTGTAAACACATTTCTGAATTTTACATAGTGAATTGTTTCCTTTTATTTCCTAATGGTAGTCCAAATGGATTATGGTTCCAGCAACTACCTTGATGGGATGATTAACTTTATATAAATAAAACTGATAGGAGACACTAAATTAAGTTAGATGAATTATTTTTCATACAGTGTGGCCTACCATTGAGGCTACGTTTACACGTAGCCGGGTATGTTGAGAAACGAATATTTCCCTCCCTCTGTTTTCCAAAATAACATCGTGCACATAGCATCGTTTTCAAAAAAGTCAACCCGCATAAATACGCCATTGAGCGCCATCATAACTACGCCAAGCCTGTGGGTGGCAGTGTAGGAAGAAGGCGAATCCTCTGCAAGCCAATCAGAATTATGCTTCCATGAGCATCGTCATAGCAACAAGTAAACATTGGTCGCACTTTTGGCACATCCGCTGCCTAAAACTCCGTTTATCTCAATTTACACGCAAACGCAAAACCGGAGTTTTCCAGAATCTCCACTCTCGCCGGAGTTTTTAGAAAGATTCGTTTTCAGAGGCGAATTCACCGTTTGCGTGTAAAAGATAGGTACAAACGAAGGGAAATGTCTTCGTTTTTAAAAATACCCGTGTACGTGTAAATAGGGCCTGAGTGCTGCTAAAAAGCAGAGACGCTACCGAGCCAAGCGTGACGCTGAGAGAGAAATGGAAAAAAGATGTAGAAACAGGAAAGAAGTTGCTTCAAAAAGACCGCAGTGAGAGAGGACAGCGAGCCCAACAAAAAAAGTGGAGAGAGGCTCATAAAAGGAGTAAAGCCAGGAGAAAGGTACTTGAAGGGTTAATAACCCCTCCAGTCACCCCTGAACCTCCAGTCACACCAGAAATCCCGTTTAGGGCAGAATATCCAGAATCTAGCTCCAGCTCTCAACCTGGGACTTCAAGGTAAACATACAGTAAGGTTATTGAGTAATGTAAGTTAGTGTAAGCACAAAATGGCTGCTAATGTATATTTTGCTGCAGGTGAAATTGTTATGAAACAAAATTAATGCTTATATGTTTCTTTTAGGAAAAGTGATGTTGGGAGGAGAAGAAAATGGGCTGCCCAAAAAACAAACAAAAAGGAAGCAAGAGGAACTAGAAGAAAAGTTGAGAAGAGCAGAACAGAAAACAGAAAAATACAGGAAACGGCTTCAACGATTGAAAATGGCTCGTCCATCTCCAAGAGCCAAAGTCAACAAAATACTCAGGGAAGCCTGGCACACATCCCTAAGAAGAACCCTGTTGTTCCATACAGCAATAGCTGAGGAAGTGCGTACAAAGTACAAAAAATCAAAGAGAGAGAGTCACAGACAACTCATTGCAGCAGTAATCACCAGCAAAATCCTAAAGAAGTACAGGCTGCAGAAATTGGCACAGGAGGTACTTGGATTTTCAAGGAGAAGATGGAAGAACCTGCGAAATGAAAATGTCTGCTACTACAAGAGGAAGGAATACACTGGAATTGGTGCGAGACTAAAAGAAAAGGTAGCTATGTAGATACTGTTGGCCTATACGGAGCAACACCCATGGTGCATGGAGCAGGATGTTGCAGTTCTCACATCCAGATAAAAGAGGATTTGGCTTCCCCTGTTACTCCTGCAATTGGAACAACCTCCATTGATGGTGAACATCACAGTTGTAGGTAGCAGGGTTTTGGCTGCAAAGGCAGAGGTTGCCACAGGCGTAGACGCAGTCACATGCAGAGGTACAAGCCAGAAGCAGAGGCAGCTGCAGACACAGAGTCACTGGGAAAATCCAGCAGGCCTGTCCGTGGTGCGTATTTAGTCCATCCTACACGCGACTTCAAACCCCATCAGGAACACTTAGCCCACCAGACTTTGTTTACTTTCTCAGATTTGGACATTTTCCCAGTGTATATTCTTTTAAACATGCTTCTATATGTGTAAATATGTTACGTAGTTAGTTTGTTTTGCTAATGTCTGTTTTTACGACCGGCAGTTTGCGCGTGGTATTTTATTTTGAAAATCCACCGGCTTCTCTATGGTTTCTCTGTGTCTGGCTTCTGCCCGCTCGAGGTGGTCTGTGTAAATTGACACGTAACTCACGCGTAGCCGAGTGTCGAGACGCTTCTGGGACGAGTTGGAAACGGACCACGAAGGATCCGGTGGGGTTTGCTACATTGACTAGAATGGCCACGTATTACTCGTGCTGACGCAACACTCACACAACGCGCCGGATGGGACTGGTGGATTTTGGGGGTTAGACATAGAAGTGGGCCCAGAAGCAGAGGCAGCTGCACACACAGAGTCTGAGGTAGAGGCAGGGCTAGAGGCAGTTGACGAAGAAATTAAAAAATGCATCTGCAAGCACACACACGCGCACTCATCATGTATCTTGCTTTCAAAGTATTTGTAAATAGTTATTAATAATAATTGTTGTTTGTCTTAACTGTTATTCTGTTAAAAATAAATTGCTTGGTTGTATTAATAGTTAAATTTTTTGACCTCTTCTGGAGCCACTTTTGCTTACAAAATAGACACAATAGAGATTGTGAAATCCATTGGTTTCAAATCTTACTTCCGTTGAGGGGTAAGAAGTACCTACAGTTATATTTATCACAGTTATCTTGGGGGAATACAGCAGTGTGGAAGGTGTCTGTGTACAGTGCAAGTGGTCAAGCGAAAGTGAGTGAGTGGCAGGGACCAGCAGAATGAATGTGTGTGTATGGCAAAGCAACAGAGCTACTTAACAGGAGAAGTTTGCTTAAAAAAGTGTACAGTCTGTGTTTGAGCACACGATTAAATAAAAGGCTACAGCGTATCTCTCGTATATCATTGCACTGCTGTGGCCAGTGAAAGGAGATTAACCCCAGAGTTGGTACAAACAGCGTAAGATAAGTCAAGATATGATAAAATATGCTAGGATGAAATACAACAATATAAGATAACTTTATCTTATAAGTGCCCACATCAAAGAAATTCACTTATTACAGTCACAATATACAAGCCAGTTCAAAAAAACAATCCTCGCAAATAAATTAATACCTAAATGTCCTGGTAGCTGAGCTGGTACAGTTGCCACCCCACATACAAAACAGTTCCTCCTGCAGTGACCCGGTTCTGACTCAGACTGTGGTCCAAGGAAGGTTGATTTGCAGCGTGTCGTCCCACTTTCTGTCTGCCTGCTTTCCTATCTGTCTTCTACGGGGGCCCTGAAGTGCAAATCACAACGGAAAATCAGAAACGACAACATTAACGAAACCAGAAAAGGTAGGCACCCTCATCAACATCAACATCAATCGTCGCTGATCGACTGGTCCGTCCTTTGAACTGGAAGGACATGGTTAACATGTTTTTAAAATATGAGTGCCACCAGTGACAACGTACAAGCTGCTTATTAAAGTCTGTGTAAAGTGAAAATAAATGTGTTTTGAGTTTGTCAGACTAAAGAAGAAAGTGTTAATTTGAATGATTAAAAATAACGATAAGTTTATGAAATTAGGTGTCAAAATCAGGTAAAAATGGGCGGTACTCTCAACTCCAGGATGTGGGGGCGTGTCACGGTATCACCCGGCAGGTGGTCACACCCAGGCAGGTGTGTCTTGTACGTGTGTGCCGTTACCGACACACGTAAACTCAGATCTGACTACGTATATTCCCTGTCATAGCTACAAGTTGCTGTTGCATATGTCCTGTTACCTGTGTATTTTCCTCTGGATTCCGCTCAGGAAACGAGAACAGACATACACTTCTAAGAACTGACCCCTAAAATACACAAATACTCTGCAATACATACACAGAGCTTCTATTTTTCATATACATATTGATCATCTGATGCTGCTTACATTTAACATAGTGATCCAGTTGTGTAAAGCAGGCATTATTTTTTGCCTACAGACAAAAGAACATAAATCCAGCCCTGTACTTTGGTTGGTAAGTACAAACAGTATTATTTATGTGTTTGTTATTCGTATATAATGTATTACAATGCCATCTTTGGGTCTTTTGATTTTGTTATATAACAAGTACTTAAAAAAAGACAATAAAGGCAATGCTTTATTTACTGTACTATGCTGTAAAGACTATTTAACCCTTTGGGGTCTGAGCCCATTTTGGCCATTTTTGAATACTTTTGATTTTGCCTTTACATACCACATAAAAAAGGGTCCCCCTCCTGGAGCTGCCACCTTACCCGCGGTGGAGGGTTGCGTGTTCCACTGATCTAGGAGCTATGTTGTCGGGGGCTTTCTGCCCCTGGTAGGGTCACCCAAGGCAAAACAGGTCCAGGTGAGGGTCCAGACAAGCGCAGCTCAACATCTCCTGATGAAAATGACAACGGATGGAACCAAGTTTCCCTTGCCCGACGCGGGGTCACCGGGGCCCCCCCCTGGAGCAGGCCTCGGGGGTGGGGCTCGTTGGCGCAGCGCCTGGTGGTCGGGTCCTTACCCCATGGGGCCCGCCGGGCCACAGCCCGAAAAGGCGACAGGGGCCCCCTCCCTATAGGGCCCACCACCCATGGGAGGGGTCTCAGGGGGGAGAAGGTGCGAAGAGAGATGGGCGGCAGTCGGCGGCGGGGGGGACCCTGGCGGTCCGACCCCCGGTTGCAGAGTGGCTCTGGGGACGTGGAATGTCACCTCTCTGGCGGGGAAGGAGCTGAGCTGGTGCACGAGTTGAGAGGTCGGTACCGGCTAGATATAGTCGGGCTCGCCTCGCCGACGCCAGCGTGGGTTCCGGAACCAGCTTCCTTGAGAGGGCTGGACGCTCTCCACTCTGGAGTTGCCCCCGGCGAGAGGCGCAGAGCGGGGGTGGGACTGCTTGTTTCCCCCCCGGCTCGGCGCCTTACGTTGGGGTTCACCCCGGTGGGAGAGGGTAGCCTCCCTTCGCCTTCGGGTGGGGGGGACGGGTCCTGACTGTCGTTCTGTGCTTATGCACCAATGGCAGTTCAGAGTACCCACCCTTTTTGGAGTCTTTGGAGGGTAGGTGCTGGACGAGCGCTCCCTCTGGGGACCTCCCTCGTCCTCCTCGGGGGACTTCAATGCTCACGTGGGCGGCGACCGTGAGACCTGGAGGGGGCGTGATTGGGAGGAACGGCCCCCCTGATCTGAACCCGAGTGGTGTTCTGTATCGGACTTCTGTGCACGTCATGGATTGCATAACAAACACCATGTTTCAAACATAAGGTGTCCTATGTGCACTTGGCCCAGGAATGCCCTCGGCCGTAGTTCGATGATCGACTTTGTGGTCGTGTCGTTCGGACTTGCGGCACAAGGGTTTTGGACAACTCGGGTGAAGAGAGGGGCGTGAGCTGTCAACTGATCACCACCTGGTGTGAGTTGGCTCCGATGGTGGGGGAGGATGGCAGTCAGACCTGGCAGGCCCAAACGTTCTGTGCGGGGTTTGTTGGGAACGTCTGCTGATTCTCCTGTCAAAAGAGTTTCAACTCCCACCGTCCGGGAGACTCGCTCATGTCCGGGGGAGGCGGGCGGACATTGAGTCCGATGTGGACCTTGTTCCGTTCCTCCATTGTCGAGGCGGCCGACGGAGCTGTGGCCGTAAGGTGGTCGGTTGCCTGTCGTGGCGTGGCCCCCGAACCCGCTGGTGGACACCGCGGTGAGGGATGCCGTCAAGCTGAAGAAGGAGGCCTACAGAACCTTTTTTGGCCTGTGGGAGTCCTGAAGCAGCTGACGGGTATCGGCATGCAACGGAATGCGGCCTCGGCGGTTTGCGGAGGCAAAAACTCGGGCGGTGGGAGGAGTTCGGTGAGGCCATGGAGAGCGACTTTCGAACGGCTCGAGGAGGTTCTGGACCACCATCCGGCGGGCTCAGGCGGGGAAGCAGTGCACTATCAACACTGTGTTCAGTGGGGACGGTGTGCTGCTGACCTCGACTGGGGACGTCTTGGGTCTCGGTGGAGGGAATACTTCGAAGACCTCCTCAATCCCACCAGCACGTCTTCCGTTGAGAGGCAGAGTCGGGGACCCCGTGGTGGTCTCGCCCATCTCTGGGGCTGAGTCGCGTAGGTAGTCAAAAACTCTCGGTGGCAAGGCCCCGGGGGTGGATGAGGTCCGCCCGGAGTTCTCAAGGCTCTGGTAGTTGTGGGGCTGTATTGGTGACACGTCTCTGCAACATCGCGTGGACATCGGGGGCAGTGCCTCTGGGACTGCGCAGACCGGGGTGGTGGTTTCCCCTCTTCAAAAAGGGGGACCGGAGGATGGCTCCAACTTATAGGGGATCACCCTCCTCACCTCCCGGGAAGGTCTTTTCGGGGGTCCTGGAGAGGAGGGTCCGCAAAGATTGTCGAACTCGGATCCAGGGAGCAGTGTGTGTTTTCGTCCTGGCCGTGGGAACTGTGGGACCAGCTCTAACCTTAGCGCGGCCTGGAGGGTGCATGGGAGTTCGCCCAACCAGTCTACATGTGTTTTTGTGGACCTGGAGAAGGCGTTCGACCGTGTCCCTCGGGAGGTCCTGTGGGGGGTGCTCCGGGAGTATGGGGTTCCGGACCCATTGATACGGCTATCCGGTCCCTTCAATACTCTCGGTGCCAGAGACTTGTCCGCATTGCCGGCAGTAGTTAGTCGACCTGGTTTCCCGTGGGAGTTGGACTCGCCAGGGCTGCCCTTTGTCACCGGTTCTGTTCATAACTTTTATGGACAGGATTTCTAGGCGCAGCCAGGGCGTGAGGGGCTGCGATGTCGTGGCTTAGGTTGGTCGCTGCTTTTTGCGGACGATTCTAGTCTGTTGGCTTCATCGGATCGTGACCTTCCGCTCTCTCGGAGCGGTTTGCAGCCGAGTGTGAAGCGGCGGGATGAGCATCAGCACCTCCAAATCGAGGCATGGGTTATCAGCCGGAAAAGGGTGGAGTGGCAGTCTCCAGGTGGGGATGAGATCCTGCTCAAGTGGAGGGAGTTCAAGTATCTCGGGGTCTTGTTCCGAGTGAGGAAGGATGGAACGGGAGATCGACCGGGCGGATCGGTGCGTTCTTCTGCAGTGATGCGGGACTCTGCACCGGTCCGTCGTGGTGAAGAAGGAGCTGAGCCGAAAGCGAAGCTTCTCGATTTACCAGTCGATCTACGTTCCTACCCCACCTATGGTCACGAGCTTTGGGTAGTGACGAAAGAATAAGATCGCGAATACAGCGGCCGAAATGAGCTTCCTTCGCAGGGTGGCTGGGGTCCTCCCCTTAGAGATAGGGTGAGAAGCTCGGCCATCCGCGAGGAGCTCAGAGTAGAACCGCTTGCTCCTCCATCGAGAGGAACCAGTTGAGGTGGCTCGGGCATCTCGTGAGGATGCCTCTGGACGTCTTCCCTGGTGAGATGTTCCGGGCACAGTCCCTCCGGGAGGCGGCCCCGGGGAAGCCCCAGGACACGCGTGGAGGGGACTACGTCCTCGGCTGGCCTGGGAACGCCGGGGGGCCCCCGGGAGAGTTGGCAGAAGTGGCTGGGGAGAGGGAGTCTGGGGGTTCCCGGCTAAAGCTGCTGCCCCCGCGACCCGACATGGATAAGCGGAAGAAAACGAACGAACGAACGAACAAGACGAAAAAAGGGTTGCCACCCATGCTGTGGATCTCTTCAGCACAACTCATCAATGATCTGATAATATAATTATAATTATAAATTTCACTTTGACGTACTTTAAACACATTGGGCCCAAAAATACACAGAAAATTATCAAATCCGAATTGAAAAAATATACTATTTATTACAATAATAATAAAAAAAAAAAACAGAAACATGCTCTATGAACTGTCTTGGAACTTGAAAAAAGTAAACAGGTTGCAAATATGAACAAATAAATAAAATAAAATTGAAATTAAGTAATACTTTATACAAATATTTACCATAAAAAGCATGCATATTTATAGGCTTTTTTTTTTACCTTGTCACCTGCAAGTCTTCAAAACAAAGAAAGTGCAAAATTATACAGAGAGCTACACCAGTGCTTTGGCAATATCCACAAGGTACAAGAAGGCTTGTGTAAAAGTTGTCCATTTAAGCCTTTATAGGGCACTCATTGGAAATACTATGAAATTCAAAAAAACAACAACTTCAGAGTGTTATTGGGGGCCATAACCAGAATTTATTTCTGTTTTCAAAATTTTTTTAAATTTTCCATTGTCTTGCAGAAAACCAAAGTAAACGAAGTTACCATATTTGGTTCCTTGCCCTTCAATGGTAAAAAAAAAAAAAAAAAAATCCATTAGGTGTATATGTAAAATATACAACAAAAACACCTATAAGGTAAAAGGAACATGTATGTTTCACATTAGAACATCACTTTTAGAACATAGGTGCTGATACAGACTCCTTTCAGACTCCTCTCTTGTATAACATTATATGCATATATTATTATAACACACACGTATAACATATGTAATACAACTTTATGTACTGTATAACGTATTGCAGACCCTGCAGACCACATTTGACCTCACAATGTTGCCTTTCCTGCTGCAGTACTTGCAGGTCTGGCATTTGGCATGTACAGGGGCATAAAAGAGGGACAGGTCAAAGCGTACAGCCTCATTTTGTGTGTGGCTGCGGTGTCCCCAGACAGGCCCGGACTGTCCTGGTTGTGGGTGGGTGGGACAAAATCAGGGTCTGCCACATCATCATCATCCTCCTCATCATAATCACTGATGGTAGGGTGGGCGGGCACAACAACACTCTTCCTCCTCTTGGCATAAAACATCCAGGCAGACATTGCCTAAAAATTTCACACAATATAACAGTCGTTAAAAGGTCACAAACTGACAAAAATCACAAATTTTCACTATTTATAGCTTTAATATTTCTAGAAATCAGTTAAAATGATCCCTAAATCACTTTATAGTATTACAAAAACCTTAGGCAACATTAAAACATAATGTCCTTAGTTGTATTGTTTATTTTATCAAAAAATAAAATGTGTGAGTTTCATCAACTTACCATGGTTAGTTTAGAAGTTTTGTACAGAAATGTTCGGTGAGCCGGGCGTCTTTTTCCGACTTCAGAGGAGAGAGAAAGTTAGATGCACTCCAGGTCTCTGCTGATTGGTCGAATGCCACAGTCATGTGATCTGTGATGTAGGGTGATCTCTTCTGAACGGCTGAGTGAGGACCACATGGTTCTTGACTTCACTGAGGTACAGGAGGGTGGCCATTTACAAAGGGTGCGGAAATTACCAAAAATAGTCACTTGCCCTATAAAGGGTTTGGTAGCCGGTGCTGAGGTTGGCTGGATCAGGTGCATCACGGCATCATATGAGAGCCCATGTACTGTGTGTGTGTGTGTTTTTATCCTGTGTAAATGTTGAAATTTACTGTGTAGCCATTGCTGGAGTCAGCCAACACAAATAATTTGATCCCCCACCTGGTTGGTTTGTCCTCATGTACTGGGTCATGCCAGTTTTTGCCTTGGTGGCCACGATTCTCTCATCCACAGCCAATTCTCTTCTTGGGTGATAATATGCTTGACAGGCACTGAGAAGGTCATTGATGAGGGGCTTGATCCTGAACAGCTTGTCGTACTCTGGTGTTCCCTTCTTCTCATCATTTGTTTTTTGTCCTCCTCTGGGTCACTGGGGTGGATGTTCCAAAGCAGAGCCTTGAAACAGTCCCTCACCATCACTGTAGCTGGAAACAGCACGGATGTAATGGTGTTCTGTTTCCAGTAATCTGTAATGGTTGGCAGTGGCACCAGAGATGTATAAGTAAGGAGTCCAAGAAACTTGTAGAGCTCTTCAACCTCAACATCAGCCCATTTGTACTTCTTCCCCATTTCTTTGCTCTTTGCTGCACGCTTGTTGGTGTTGGTGCAGAGTGTTCGCTCTGTGGTTGGGGAGAAGTACAGCTGAAACAGGTCCAGAGGTGTATAGGCATTTGTGAAGCAGTTCTCCAGGGCTCCAAGCGATGGAGTGGCTGAGCCTGTGGAGATCTGGACCTCATCTGACTTCTCCTACCACACCCTCTCTGGGTAGGCCTCTATGTCGAGGGTCCACTATCCTCATATCTGTATACACATGACATCAACAAATCAAAAATGAGCGATTGTTCAGGTTATTGTTCATATGCACATGATGGATAGTCAATTCAATTGTGGGCACTAAAATTGTAATTCTCTGGCTCCCTACAACAATGGGAATACTCAGTTTACAAAAGATGAAAAAAAAAACAGCCTAAGGGCTTGATGGACATCCAATGACCGCTTCATTTCCGTCTCAAAAACTCTGTCTTCTTTTCTTCCAAACACTCTTTCTTCTTCAAGTTACTCCATCTTCTCCTCTGCTAACTCCCACGGAAAACTCCCACGGTTAGGTTCTGGTTCAATGCCAGAACCGTAACGTTGGTCACGTAGAGGATAATTTATTTTTTTCACTACTATTATATATCCGGTTTTACGTGGTGTATCAAAGTAAAAAAAAAGAAAAAAAGAAGATAGTTTCAACTCCGCACTTTCAGAGAAAGTTAACGACAGCGCTCCAGGTGATCTAGTTTTTTTTCTACAGCGCTTAGAAGAAAGATGTCATGCGATCTGATCATGCCAGCATGATCATAGACCCCAATAATTCTGTAATATTCTACAACCCTCATAGACAACCAGATTAAAGGGTTACTGTTTAGCCTTATTTAGAAGTAGGTTGCATTGCAAATTCTGGGAATTGTCAAAGTTGGAAACTTTGAATGGGAATAATCCTGTCTAACTGCAGGCCATCACTCAGTCTTGAGTATAAGTTTGCACAAATAGATGATGATTTAGCTGAAGCACTGATATTTAGTTAGTTTTCGATTGTAGAATGTTTTGTTGCTGCTTCTCATCTCACCTCAATTACAGGATTTGCTAAATATTAACAAAGTATACAGTACTGAGACTTTTCCATTGTGTCGTTGAAACATGATTTATAGGACACAGTATACCCACAGGTAACTGCACTTATATACATTATTACAATATTTGAAGTAACTTTCAGTAATCAGCTGCCATAAATCCAAGATTCATAAGACATAAAGAAATACAGATCGATTTTCTCAGTAGGACTGCACCGAACTGTGCTGTGCAGCTTGTCTGCAATGACACCTAACCTCTTTTTGTGTAATTACTGCTTTGTCCTCCTGCTTCCAGTTTCTGATGGTCTGAATCACTGGTGGTAACTCCATGGTGATTGAGCAGTAAGTTAAACACACACATGCATTAAATACCATGGAGACATCTTGTACAAAGTCAGCAAAGTGGTAGACATAAACTGATGTATATACACTTAATTAGATTTCTTATATTGAAAGAACTATCTAATATAAGCTTTCCTTTTGGTCTTACAGGTCTCCTGCGATCCAGCTTCTGTCTTGTCCTCTATCATAACCAGACATTCTGTCTTCTGTCCATCACCACTGTCCTCTCTCTGTCTGTCTCTATCTATTCTGAAAAGATATTTTATCTTTCTATCCCTCTAATTGTGTTCCACTCTATCTATTTCCAATAGACATTCTATCTTTCTATTCCACTTTCTGTTTTTGGAAACAAACAAACAATTCTGAACAACTATCTGAAATATACTAGATATTAATATACAAACCTGAACTTTAAGCAAAACAACAATGCCAAGGAAGAATAAAAGGTCTGGAAAACTGTGCTCGCAAAAGTTCCATGACTTTTCCTGTACGTCAACAACCAAACAAGCACCATGTGTTGATCCTCAGAACAATGGAGAAGTAAAGATGTCTGTGCCTTCTAATGCAAATGTCACAAAGGTATGTCAACTCAATGCATCACATGTACTGTACCACAGGTATCATATGCTGACATTGTAAAGACAAGAATTATCAATGATGATCACTGTGTGGCAGGACCTTCTCATGCTGACTATGTGAATCTCAGAGATCAGACTCCTGAACAATATGTCTGTGCATCCCGCATCCAGGCTTCAGTTAAATATGGCATATCGAGAAATCAGCAGTGTACTTGTAACTCACTAACTTTTCTTGCATTCTTAAATGAGACTGAACACCTCAGCAGAGCAGACTTTGACCTAGTTTTGGATAAGGGTAACTTGTCAAATGGTTGTGCTTAGGGAACTTTTTCCTGGCCTCATTATACAACAACAGATGAGCTTCCTGATATCGCTCCTGCTTGTACGTGTATTCAATATGTGGACATGACGAAGCTTTCAAGATATGGCACATTTGGAGATCCTTCACCTGGAGCTGTCGATTCCTTTTTGGACCTCGAAGCAGGACTGAGCTGTTTGTTATCAGATGTACAGTATGCATTGTTGTTGATGAGACAATTGTGCATTGCAGTATTCAGAACCATGTCTGGCAGATATGGTTTCTTTGACCCACACCGCCAGAACAATGCAAGGTTTGTCCCTACCTCTTGACTCACACGCTCCTGGTACTGCAGTCATGCTGACATTCATGCATCTCAGTGATATGATTGACAGACAAATAAAGTATCACAATATGTTGGAGACACAATCCTTGTGTAACTACGAGTTGAAAGCTGTGGCATTTGTGCACTCAGCCAACCTGAACAATCCTATCTTTGACAAAGCAAGTCGACCTACAACTAACACTGCTGCTGTATCAACTGTTGTACTGGATGATGCTGTGTAATACAAGCCAACCCTGAGTGCTCAGACCCTGAACAACGATGATGTCTCTAATAGTAGTATACAGGAAGTATCACCTGATACGGAAACTGAACCAGAACAGTTGAAACAATTCACCTTGATTTCACCCGCATTACACGAGGCTCCTAAATGTAAATCTGATCCAATAATAAATGCTGTACTTGATGAGACTATCTTGCAGGACATATCGCGTAAACTCTCCAAAATTAGTCAACAGGAAAAACGTAAATATAAGAGGAGACTATTGCTTTCTCAGAAAATGTCACAAAGAAAGGAGAATCAAAAGAAAGAAAAAATTAAGTATGCTTCTGATGAAATGTATAAAGCAAAAAACAGATCAGACTCATAAAGGAAACATAAAAGAAAACATGAGTATGTTACCAGCCAATATCAAAATAACTCTGAATTACACCAAAATAAACTACTCCATATAAATACCCAATACAGAGAAAACGTTCAGGTTAGACAGAAGAGAAAACAATACATTACCAAATGATACAGAGAAAATCTTGCTTTCAGGAATAGGCACAAACAGTACATTATTAACCATTACAAAGACCTTCTTGAATTCCAGAAGAAGCAAAAGCTGTACATCACTAACCAGTACAGAGACAGAGTCTTGCTTTCAGGAAAAGGGAAACAGAGAACACCACTAACAAGTACAGAGATACTCTTGATTTCAGGAAGAAAAAGCAATCTTATATCACTTAACGTTATGAACATGACCAACCATTCACAGCTAGACACACAATTAATGACAATCTCACATTTAGGACCATGCATAACATGAGGTGTGCATTGAAAATAAAAATAAAATACAGAGTGATTAATAGACCAACATGTGACACTCCCATAGACAATGACAACTCTGTGATCAAATGTGCCATAGCCAATTTCATATCACAAATAAAAGAAGGTCCCACTTATGTGTGCAGTTTGTCATAAAGCAGCATTTCCAAACCAAGTACAACTCTGCACGAGGTCTATGTCTGAAATCCAGACATGATTGCAGCATGCTTGACAGGAAAGTACATCCTGTGACAATGATTGCAACATTGCACAACAGTGCAAGGTACCTGCTGAGAGAACTAGAGAATGGACTTGTTCAACATGTCATGCTCATCTTAAAAATGAAGCCATGCCAACCCTCGCTGTAACTAACAACTTAGCACTTGCTGAAATCCCACCTGAACTGTCTGATCAACATATTGGAGAGACATCTGATAGACAAATGTATACCATTTGCCAAAATTATTCCTCTTCCAAAAGGCCAACAAAGAGCAATACGTGGTAATGTTGTATGTGTCCCATCTGAAGTAAAACAGTCGATTCTCTGCCCAGACTGAGAGATCAGTCTCAAGTCATGAGAGTAAAACTGAAGTAAAGGACGCCAACAGACTGAACAAACTGATCAGAAAGGCAGACTCTGTTGTTGGCTCTAAGTTGTTGGTGGAGGACAGGATGCTGGCAAAACTGCTGGCAATCATGGACAATCCCTCTCACCCCCTCCACAAAACACTAACAAACTAAAACTAAAGAGCAGGTTCAGCAACAGACTCATTCAACCCCGCCGCTCTAAGGAATGAGACAGGAAATCGTTCCTACCTACTTCAATCAGACTTTATAACTCATCTGCCTCTGTCAGAGCCACTGTTACAGAACTGCACTAAATCTACCCGTCACCTTTTGCACTCTGTACCTCAACACTCGAAATACTGGAACATTTACTTCATATCATTTTTGTTCTAATGTGGCGAGGATAAGGTGAAAAAAAGAGAAATTAAACCTAATAATTTGACCAACAACTAAATTAGGGAACGGAACCAACAATGCCACCCTGGGAATTTCACCCAGAGAATTAATTTGGAGAGCACACAGGTAAGTTTACTCACTAAGGCATGAGACGTGGTTCAGGTATTTATAGAAAAAAATACAATTTTATTGTTAAATAGTTAGTTTAAAATATTTAAATTTCATTCATAGAAAAGAAAATCAAGACTAAGCAAAGTCAAGCAGTCAAAACAGAGCAGCAAAGTTTGAAGTAGGACAAAGCAGCAGCGACCCCAAGTTACACCTACAGTGTAATGATAGAAAACATACCATTAGCGTCACTATATTTAACAGTAAATACTATGGTTGGTTGCTATATTAACACACATACCTGTTTAGGGACACACACCCATTTGCACCGGAGGAGGGATGGAGAGAGAAGACTGGCCACTGCTGGCATTTACCTGTGACCACACTCCCTCAGACAGCATCAACAATGGCAAGAAATGGAAGACACTACGTCGCACATACGGGACACATGGAGCAGCTGCCCTACAAACAAACACAAATGCCTAGAGCACACAGAAAGGACCGAGCGACCAGTGTGGTGAAGCAGCGGGAAACCATACCTGTCGGGCCAACAACCTATGACCTGGAAGTCACCCACCAGTAAGAAAAGAGGCGCAAGAGGAATAGCCAGTGGAGGGTGGTGTCTTTTATACTGGCCCACCTGTGGCGCTAAATACACAACAGCAGCACTGAATGACAGATAGCACATGTATGCTGCTACACTAACAAAAACTAATACAATACAATATTCGTGTCCTTTTGCACATTCTATTTACATATTCATAGTATATTTTTTATAGTATGTATATCTTGTATAGTCAAGTATTTATTGTGTATATATTATACCTACTGTATACCCATACTATATCATATATTATCTTGTGTATATATACATATATTTATCTACTGTACATCACCAGAAAAAGCCAATATTGACTTCTGATGCACATTTGAATTATCGCCAGCAATAATATTTCATCCTGGTGTTGTACCGAGGCCAGAGACAGTGAAGGGAAGAGGAAAGTTATTTGTCAGCCAGCAGCAGAAGAAAGGACATTAACTCCTCTGTCTGGTGTCTCCCACTGATTTGATTGTAAATCTGATCTGCTCACAAACATTTTTCATCTCAATTGTGCGACGCTTCCTCGAGCAGCAGGATTCAGCCGCTGCAGAGGAACGGAAACTTGTGTAAAAGCTGCCAGCAGCTTTACGAGGCCAGTGGTGTGTAAAGAGTACCACACCTATGGAGTATCTCATTAACTGAGGACAAATGCGTGAAAGTTACTCAGGCTGGTTTGCCCTGGATAATAATAATTTGTGTTTAGCACATTGCAGGAATCAAGCCAGTTACATAATGCTAAAAACAAGCGTGTGATATTAATGTTAGCAAATATGCTACAGCCAAAAAAGACAATAATGTGTCATCAGATATAAGCAATAATGTGTGAGTTAACTGTCACTCACCATCCTTTAGTTTTATTTATTTTGCACAGTTAAAATTACATAGAAATATTTATATGTATTTAGCTGCATTATATCCAATTGATACAAATACCGTATTGTATTTTCATAACACAGTCAGCATCACTCATTCAACTATAAATACAGTAAATGACATGATAAAAATGTGGCAAATATAACTCCATAATTATTGACGACAGATTATGCTAACACATAATGCTGCAATACAAATGCCCCTCCCACAGTGTTTAGGCTGTATTAGCCTAGCCTCTAATGTTTATTAACACTTGTGTTAAATCAAGTGCAGCGAATAAGAGCATTATTGTAACAGTCTGAGTTTGTTTCTGTTTCCTTTTTTATTTTGTATTTCCACCCTGTCCGTCATACTTCCTGTCTTGTTTCCCGCCTTTTTTGATTTTGCACCTGCTCCTGATTTGTTTCACCTGTCTATGATTAGTTCTGTCTATTTAGTTCCTGTGTTTCCTTTGTTTCCTTGTCAGTCCGTTTTATGATTTTTATGTGTTTTGGTATGTATCCGGCCCAGTTTCTCTGTGTTCTCTCTGCCTGCCTGCCTGCCTTTTAGTTAGTGTGTTTTTGTATCCTTCGGTTTGTATCCTCCTGGTTTCTTTGTTTTATCTCTCACCATTTTGTTCAAAATTAAGTAAGTGCACTTGTTTAATTCCCTGTATTTGGCTCCGTTCCTGCACCTCGCCCACTACCCCCATAACAGACCATTCTTGGACCCAGCAGGAATTTCTGTGTGGCCAAGAATGGACCTGGTATCCTTGGGTCAGCTTTAGGAGGCACTCCTGAAGCGCCAGGAGTGCATCACTACCTTCTTCTTCAACACCAACCAGATTCTGTTCTCCCTAAGGGATGACATGAATGGACTGGAAACCCAGTTAGAGCATTTAGCTGCCAAGCTAAGTTATGGTCGTGGCCTGACTGACACCAGTCCCTGTTCCTCCATCGGTGGCCCGACCGACTCCAGCGGCCCCTGCTCTTGATTCTTGGGTGTATCCGGCTCTGTATGGATTTACTTGATGAATCTGAATCCGGGTCCCCCTCTCTCTCTGTCTCTCTCTTACACACACACACACACACACACACACACACACACACACACACATTGTGTGGAAATAAAAAACAACCTAAAATTTAAATAAACAAAACATCACACTAATCATAAAAAAATTAAAAGTTCAAAAAAGTTTGTATGAAAAAACTTGTTTATTACATTTTACTTCATAATTGCAACCGCATGTGTTGCATTCATTGTTACAAAACGGAAAAAGAAGTGAATGGCGCATTTTGTTTTCATTTGCATATGTGGCTGTGTTTGGGCCACTGTTAGACAGATGTAGGATGGTACAGATCCGGGTTAATGGAGATTATAACTTGTGAATCCCGAGTCAGTTAGAGGATCTGGGTTAAAAATCTGGAGGAGTCGTGAATCATACACCACTATTGGGCAGAGTAATGTCCAGGTTGACAAAAGCAAGGTCCTGACACTGTTCAGAGGTATAAAGGAAAAGTCCCAGCCCCGACGGCATTGGAGGCCATATATTAAAGAACTGTGCTGAACAGCTATCATTTGTTTTATTTGAAAAAACTCAATTATTGTTCCAGTGCCTAAAAACAAATTCCAGTATCTCTTAGCGACTTCTGGCCTGTGGTGCTCACGTCCCTCCTTATGAAGACACTAAGGAAGATCGTGAAGGACAAACTCTTAAACTCTGTCCAAGATCAACTGGACCCGTTTCAATGCGCCTACGGACCAAAACAAGGAGTGGAAGATGCAACACGTACTCTTCTTAACTTGATCTACACACTTCTAGACAGTGCAAAGAGTTTTGTGCAGCTGCTTTTTATTGACTTTTCTTCAGCTTTTAATTGCATCCAACCAAATATTTACTTTTAAGTTCTTTTAATATTGATCCCAGTCTAATCTGCTGGTTGATGAACTTTTGAACTAACAGGTCTCAATGCATAAGAGTGAATAGCATTTTATCCAATGTTGTCCTTTCCTCCAAAGGTTCCCTCCAGGACTGCCTTTTTTTCAGGTAAAAATACTAACAGGCAAAAAACTAAAACTAACAAAAGGCAAATAATCCACAGTCAGAGAGAACATAAAGACTTTTGGTCCGTCCTGTTGGACAGGTGACATAGTGATTTGCCTGTCACTGTGGAGTCTCTGTTAAGACGGACAGGTTCACCAAAGCTGTCTAACTTAAGATCAGAGACTGGATCCTGTTCTTTCAACCACGTCTCTGTTAAGGCAAGGAGACAAGCATTTTAACATTCTGAGAGGAACTTTACTTTTGCCTGAAGCTCGTCCACTTTGTTATGAATGGACTGGATGTTGGCGAGGATAATTGTAGGAAGAGGTATCCGACAATGGCCTTGACGCTTAAGTTTTTGCCGTACACCGCCACGTCTCCCCTTTTTCTTCTCTGACTCCTGGTGTTCACAGTGTACGCCCAAAAGTTTGCATAAAAGCGTAAAAAGACACCCCTTCAAACTGAGGTGAGAATATTAACTGTTAATACAGACAAACAGTTTTCTGTTTGAGACAGTTTTTTAACCATTTGAACATAGTATCATGAAAATCATATTTATGCAGTTTTTTCAATAAATAAATAAAAAAAATGTCCTTCAGTCTGTGTCACCCCTAAATTCAACCAGCCACAGTTCTGTGACTTTGTCTTTTAGAAGTGTTTCACCCATCACACTTTGCTCACAGTTTGGATTTTTCTTAGTTTTTTGTGTTTCTACCATGAGTAAGTAGGTGGCGTAGTTAAATAGTGAATAGTAATACCTTTTTCATGTTTTTATGTTTAGTATAGGGACATTTTTAAAACAAAAATGTGTTTGAACTTTTCACATTTGATGAGGAGTGTTTTATGTTCTCTGAGGGAACAGTCACAGCAGTCTGTGGTTTTCTTGTGTCTGGTCTTTTCATTGGGGAGTCTGTGCTCACTCAGTCTGTCCTTTGTCAGGGTTCTTTTTTTACTTTAGATCAGTCACCATGCTCAAATAATCTGCTGTGGTGAGCTGTTCATTCAGTGCCACATGATGTTGTTTAGTTTGAACTGTTGGTATTTGGTTAATTCCCATGGTCATGTGTTCTGTTCCTGAGGTGTGTTTATAGAGCAGGTTTGTGAGGGGGTTTCTATCACTCCTTAGCTCTTGGCATTGAAGGGCTTGGTAATGATACGAGATAGAGTCGCTCAGCATTCTGTGTGCCCAAAATTGAATGGTCTAATTCTTCCCATCATGCCTTGTTTGAGGCTTTCTTCTACACATGTAGGAGACTCTTACAGAACTCTGCATGCAGGATCTAAACGAGGTGAGGAAGGTCTTTGTTCTGTAAATAGACCTCACACCTCCCTGCCAAAGAGTGCATATTTGATCTATCTCTCTCTCACTTTCTGCTCGGTGTGGGTCGGCCCTGTCTGTGCAGTGGGATGATGTGCTGTGATGAAATCAGGTCTGTGTTAAATTGCAGCTCCTTCTCTTTTCTGACCCTCCAATTAGGCAGCGGACCGCCTCACCTGTGCTGATGATAGCGGTGAAGGAGAGAGGAAGTGGTGAAGGTAGAGCAGAGAGGTCCTCAGTGATTTAGTGTTGAATAAAAGAAGTCACATCCACAGCCAGCATTAATGAAGCCAGCCTATGTTTCCTTTTCCTGTTTTAGAGCACCTACAGATCATGTACAGAACACTTCAGCGAACTGTTTCCAGCTCAATAAAATGTCTGTATGTAAGTAACATATTTTATGAATAATTCATATTTTATTCAGTGCATAACAAAATACCGGATAAACAATGAAACATTAACTCCAGGAAGTTTATGTTTCAAAATAACAGTTCCCTAAAATGATTGTGAAAAGTGTTGAAGATAATCAATAAACTGAAAAGTTCTCTGTCTGAAAGTCTGAATCTGATAATTATGGGTCACAATCTCAAGTTATAGGGAACTTTTTTGATGAGTTCTAATTATGTTTATCCTCCAAGGACACTGTTACTGGGAATTTTGATTTGTACTGAGTCATAAGTCTATTGTGTCAATCAGGTGGTCAGTGGAGTGTATAATGTGCTAATTTCCAAATCTGAATGGAGCAGGTGTCATGCAAAACGCTCAGTGTGCAAATGTTTACAGTCTTTCAAGGAGAAGCCTGACTCATCTGTTCCTAAAGTCCCCATGAAGTCAAGAATTATGTTTAGTTTTTTTGTTTTTTTAGCAGATATGTCCCTGCCAGACTGGCCACTGCTGCTCTCGGAGGTTGTGTTCGGCTCAGGGCCTGGCTGTGTTAAACGCTGACAGATCATAGCGCTAGCTGTGGGAGTATAATGCACACTCAGAGTTAATGGCTTCTGTAAACACCCACATGCCTACCCTGCCTGTTTTTACAGGAATCACGTAAAAATGTGGACGTTAAAGGCCCATCAATGTGTGTGTGTGGCGCTAGAGGGCGCTTTAAAATGAAGAGTCCATCCCCTGAGAACCATGAATATTACAAATAACAATAAACAAGTTACAAAAAGGTTTGTAAAAGGTGACAGGTGGGAAGGACATAAAAAACGTATTCCCTGTGCAAAAGGTGACAAGGAAAAGAGGAGACAGTAAGCCTGTTAGGTGGCAGGTAAAGAGATAGGAAGCATGATCGGTTGCAGGTGCACAGTGAAAGACAGCTGCACACAGGATGACGCCGTTGCAGCTGCTGAGCTGTGAGCGTGGGTCGTGTCTCGGGGCGCGAGCAGCAGTGCTGGCCATCACACCAGGCCAACACTTGTTCATTTTCTCTGCATCTCGCTCTGCTGATCATGAGCCGGGACTTCTTACAGATTCAATCCTCACAGAGGCTGAAGGGCTACAGAGGTCAGACAGCAGGGACAGAGCAGATTGGGGGAGCTGGGTAGCTTTAAGAGACGAATAAATGTTCTTGAGCAGAACCGTTGGGAAACAATGCTGTAAAAATCCATAGCCCCTCTTTAATGTTTTATAAATGATTTACTCAAGTTGTAGTGTTTAGTTTTAGTCTCTGAGCATTCAGTGAACGGTTTCAAACTCATGAAAAACATGAGCAGATGATACACAATTCTGTTCATTTGGATTATTTACAGGATCTCCTTCAGCTGATGTCATGGCAGTCAGCTTATCTTCACAGCAACATATAATACATGACACATTATATGTTAAACATGAATGAAAATTGATCAGTGCTTACATTCATCTGCAAATCAAAGCTAGTCTGTACATACATTTAGATATATTTCTAAGAATTCTAGTCAGTAATTAGTTTAATAATTAAATCAATCTTTATAGATGATACTTAATGATTTAGAAATATCATGGAGAAGAAGAAGAAAATAAAAACACTAAAACAATTATACCTCCTGCTATTCAGAATGCATGCTAATAAAGGCATCTGCAGATTCTTTTAAATCATTTCATATTGGATGGCACAAAAATGACTGACTTGACCCACATATGGGTATTATAGTAAAGAACACTTTCTTGTGTCTTGACTCAGCTATTCACAGGGATAATTCTACCCTGTTGACGCAAATCCATCAGCTATCATCTGACAACAATGGCCAATGTTTTACTGATTCAAAACTCCCTCTTTCATGTGCCGGTCATTGTCTGCAGTCTGAAGGATGGAGTTGGAGTTTAGAGAAGATGACATTTTGGCAGATACCTGCATATGGATGCAGGTAAAGTAAAAAAAGCTAATAGAGCTAAATCATGTGTCATCAATGTGTTCCACCACTTTTGCTCTCCACGTGGACCGTTTACCTGCACGCAAACAAAGCCAGCTCAAATGTGACTTGTTAATGGTCTAGTGTTTGGAATTTAGTGGCATGTAGTGGTGAAGAACCAGATTGCAACCAAGTGAAAACCCCTCACCTCTCCCTCTCAGTTCAAGCATGAAGGAGAAACTACAGTGACCGTGAAAATGGTATAAAAAAAAAGAAACCCTGTGAAGGTAGAGCCAGTATTTAATTTGTCCAACTCCATGGAAGAGGACCCGCTCCCTCTATAGATATAAAGGCTCATTCTAGGGTAATATAAACATAATGATTATTTTTTTCTGATGATTTTACACTAATGAAAACATAGTTATGAATATGACATTCCATTTCTGTCAATAGATACCCTTAAATGTTACACACTGGACCTTTAAGACTACTCTGACTAAAAATGGAAACCAGAACATTTCTAAAACAAAACTCTCATCTATTTGCTGGATTCTGCATTAACATGCAGATATTTGCTCATAGAGATCACAAGACTTATACTTATATTTTACATTATGAAACAACATGAGACCTATCATTTCATCTAAATGAAGTTAGTTATATTAAAAATAATTGCAAGCAAACAAAACCTGACATGTCCTAACAGACGTGGGCTGCACTGATCCATTGAGCTCTGTGATTGAACACCTACAGACAGAGTCAAACTTCATCTCCAACCTGAAGCAGATAAACATATGGGTAAGAAGTGTAAGAGCTACAGACTCCAATAATTTATCTCACTGTTTACAGCCTACACACACACACACGCACACAAACTCCAGTACCTTCCTGAGGGTGTACACACTAAAGAATGCTCCTTGTTTTTGCACAAAAAGCTGATTTTCTGTCTCAGATGTTGATATTGAGGAAGTAGTCGTCTTTGTGTGGCACAGTACTCTCTGCCTAAAGCTTGCTTCCCTGAAATGTTCTCCTCTTCTTTCACTTGCACTCACTTTCTCCCTGCTCCATGTGTTCAGAACCTCTCTCTTCCATGCCTCCTTTTTCTTTATGACCTTGCTCTCTCTCTCCTCTCCATGTGTGTGAGGAGGGTTGATCCTGCCAGTGAGACTCCTGCTTTCATCCAGGCCGTCTGGGGGTCTCTCCTGCCGAGCTCAAAGCCTGACTGTGAGCTCTCTCTCCTGGGTGCAGCGGTGACAGACAGAGCCTCTGGACATGCCTCTGTGCAGAGAGCCAAGTGTCGAGCTCAGCAAAACTGATCAGATATGTTTCCATATAAAGTAAGATTTCAAAGTATTTTGGAATCAGCGTACTTGACAAGTAGCAAGTGTCACTGCTGTGACAAGTAGCAAGTACAGCATGAGATCCATGTAATAAAATGAAGTTTATGATGGCAAATTTGAAAGTGAAGTGACTGTGGACTTGATGGCTCTTCATCATTATTTATCTGTGAACTTGTAACTTTACATTCAGAGGTGCAGTCATACAGTATAAGCAGGTGTTCTGCACATCCTCGCCTCTGGGCAGTGGGATTTCCCTACCTAATAATAGGCTTGCAGCTTTGCTCTATAAAATGGACACTGAACATCCTCGGCTCTGCACACATGGAAGCCACATTATATCAGTATAGCTCTGCAGCTGTGGATGTTATGAAGTTGTTTGGCAATCAACAATTTAGGTGAAAATCCACTTTTAAATGACTTAATCCAACCAACAGGTTTAATGTTTACCATCTTAATTTAGTTTTTTTAATAAATTTGCTAATTAGCATGAAACACAAAAGCCTGATTGGAATGTTAATTCTGCATGTTAAATTAAAATGGTGTGAAATGAAAAGACAGAAGATCACCAAAATGATTACAATCCATTCTGACTGGGCCATGAATCTCTCTTGTAAGTTGCACAACAATTCATCCAACAGCTGTAAAGAGATTTTCCCTCAAACCATAAATGTCATAAAAACGCTACAAGATGAGAAGTCAGAGAATCTCCAAAGCCGTTAGACTTCCTCTGGGGATCATGAATGTCTGCACAAAATGTCACAGCAATCCATTAAACATTTCAGTCCAAATGGTGGACCAGAGTATTAACTGTTAGTGTTAACTATCCTTCAGAGGGCTGCAGCCGATTCCAGCTGATACTGGACGAGAGGTGGGGTAAACAATCATTCGCACTAACGTTTTAGAGCCACTAATACACTTGTTAACAAACTCAAAATATATTAAAACTCATAGTCACCTTTATTGGTCGGGTATGTCTACACATGTAGGAATTTGACCGCGGTTTCACGTTGTTCACAATGTACACACAGATATAGATATTCAGCTAAAGACACGGACAACAACCTCAGCAGGTAAACATGAAACTATTATGTTCAGATAATATATATATATGAATATGTAGATACATACAATAACATCTGGAGACAGAATAAGAAAATAGTCCAATGAAACATTCAAAGGATGTTAAGATAAACATGTTTAATTAATGTTCTAAACATGATTGATCTATTGGCATGGTCTCTGAATAATTAAAAAGCTAACTTAAAAGACAGTGTGATTAGGATGATTTATTTAACCATTTATAAGGTCATTGTTTATGAATTATAAACCTTAATGGACCCATATTAGAAATTGGTACCTTCTTCATAAAAGACAGTTTTTGACACACTTGTTGGAGCGTATTGATTCTTTGTATTTTGGAAATGCTAAGGATAATGATGACTATTGTAGATGAACTATTATTTATTATAATTGTTTTTTGCTGCTCAGGTCCCTCCTCCTAGTCAGGCCATCCTCCTCCTGTGATTAGGGAGTGAGGACAGCTGGTTTCTTTAATTCTGTTTTTTGTTGAAGGAGTGAAGGGAGTGAGGAGTGAAATAGTTTATCAACCACAAAATTAAGTTTTTTATTTTGCTTATTGTTTAAATTCAACCCGGAGAATATTTCTGTTTTTGTAAATATATCCAAAACCCTTTTGTTGAAACTGAAACATTTCTCCGAGTGCTTATTATTTAGTGAGTCGTACACCTCCTCCTCACAAACTACTCTGATGTTTTTTTTTTGAAAGCAAGAGTAGCCATAACACTTCCTATCATCCATCCTATCAGTGGATGTGGATCATATAACCAACATTGTGTGTTTTGTGCTCTGTGTACAGTATTTTACTATAAGTAAGATAAAATCAGTGGTACTGTAGGTAGAACTAATCAAATGGCTTAAACCTTATCTTATAACCTGCTATAAACAGGCAGCAAATTAGCTGCTAATTAAACAGTAATTACCTAAACACTTCAATTACTACAAGCTAAATCAATTAGTTCAAATTGACTTTGTGTAAGGTCAGAAGAAAAGTCGCTGACATGTTCTCATGTCTGTATCACTAACGCATTCCATTAAACTGTGTTTGTGATTTTGTGAGCTGATACAAATTGAGAGCTATTCAATCACACACCCACTTCTCTGTCATGTAAGCAGCAGCTGCCCACGTTCTCCACTGATATCAGTATTGTGTTCTTTATCACACACAAATGACGCTCCATTACAGAACCCTGTATATACACTAATCCCCCTTTCAGTGACAGCTGAATGAGACAGATTACAGTCAAATCAAATCAGATTTTATTTGTATAGCCCAAAGTCACAAAGTACAATTCCCTCGGTGGGCTTTACAATCTGTACAGGGAGTGACACCCTCTGTCCTTAGACCCTCAGTTTGAGTGAGGAAAAACTTGCCCACAAAAACCTTTAACAGGGAAAAAAGGTGGAAGAAACCTCAGGAAGAGCCACAGAGGAGGGATCCCTCTCCCAGGACGGACAGACGTGCAATGGATGTCACGTGTACAGGACAAATCAACACAAACATATTGTACAATTACAATGACTGACAAAATGACAATGAATTACAATGAATGATAAAATGATTACAGTAGCAGTGGAACCTGTGATAGAGATAGAGAGAAACAGATGCACAGCAGCAGCCACGATCCACGAGAACCTGCTGGACGACAGAGCACAGAAACTCCAGGGAAGTTCGAGGAAGGCCGTCAGTACACCTGAACAATGCATAGGCAGATGAGGCAGTGGCAGTCTGCCCGCGATCGCGTAACCCCGCTCCTCGAGGGCTAAGCATGTGGGTCCTCAATTGGTTTCCACCACTTTGCTCTCCACGTGGACCGTTACCTGCACGCAAACAAAGCCAGCTCAAATGTGACTTGTTAATGGTCTAGTGTTTGGAATTTAGTGGCAGTAGTTGGTGAAGAACCAGAGATTGCAACCAAGTGAAAACCCCTCACCTCTCCCTCTCGGTTGCAAGCATGAAGGAGAAACTACAGTGACCGTGAAAATGGTAAAAAAAAAAAAAAACCCTGGTGAAGGTGAGCCAGTATTTAATTTGTCCAACTCCATGAAGAGGACGCCGCTCCCTCTATAGATATAAAGGCTCATTCTAGGGTAATATAACATAATGATATTTTTTTCTGATGATTTTACACTAATGAAACATAGTTATGAATATGACATTCACATTCTGTCAATAGATACCTTAAATGTTACAACACTGGACCTTTAAGACTACTCTGACTAAAAATGGAAACCAGAACATTTCTAAAAACAAAACTCTCATCTATTTGCTGGATTCTGCATTAACATGCAGATATGTGCTCATAGAGATCACAAGACTTATACTTATATTATACATTATGAAAAACACTGAGACCTATCATTTCATCTAAATGAAGTTAGTTATATTAAAAATAATTGCAGCAAACAAAACCTGACATGGTCCTAACAGACGTGGGCTGCATGATCCATTGAGCTCTGTGAATTGAACACCTACAGACAGAGTCAAACTCATCTCCAACCGAAGCAGATAAACATATGGGTAAGAAGTGTAGAGCTGACAGACTCCAATAATTTATCTCACTGTTTACCAGCCTACACACACACACCGCAACACAAACTCCAGTACTTCCGGAGGATGTAACACACTAAAGAATGCTCCTTGTTTTGCACAAAAAGCTGATTTTCTGGTCTCAGATGTTGATGTTGAGGAGAGTCGTCTTTGTGTGGCACAGTACTCTCTGCCTAAAGCTTGCTTCCCTGAAATGTTTCTCCTCTCTTTCACTTGCACCACTTTCTCCCTGCTCCATGGTTCAAACCTCTCTCTCATGCCTCCTTCTTCTTTATGACCTTGCTCTCTCTCTCTCCTCTCCAGGGGTGTGAGGAGGGTTGATCCTGCCATGAGACCCTGCTTTCATCCAGGCATGGGGGGTCTCTCCTGCGAGCTCAAGCCTGACTGTGACTCGCTCTCCGGGGTGCAGCGGTAACAGACAGAGCCTGGACATGCCTCTGTGCAGAGAGCCAGTGTCGAGCTCAGCAAAACTGATCAGATAGTTTTCCATATAAAGTAAGATTTCAAGTAATTTTGGAATCAGGGTACTTGACAAGTAGCAAGTGTCACTGCTGTGACAAAGCAAGTACAGCATGAGATCCATGAATAAAATGAAGTTTTATGAGGGCAAATTTGAAAGTGAAGTGACTGTGGACTTGATGGCTCTTCATCATTATTATCTGTGAACTTGTAACTTTACATTCAGAGGTGCAGTCAACAGTATAAGCAGGTGTTCGCACATCCTCGCCTCTGGGTGGGATTTCCCTACCTAATAATAGGCTTGCTCTTTGCTATAAAATGGACACGAACATCCGGGCTCTGCAAACATGGAAGCCACATATATCAGTATAGCTCTGCAGCTGTGGATGTTATGAAGTTGTTTGGCATCAACAATTTAGGTGAAATCCACTTTTAAATGACTTAATCCAACCAACAGGTTAAATGTTCACCATCTATTTAGTTTTTTAATAAAGTGTAATTAGCATGAAACACAAAACCTGATTGGAATGTTAATTCCTGCATGTTAAATTAAAATGGTGTGAAATGAAAAGACAGAAGATCACCAAAATGATACAATCCTCGACGGGGGGCAATGAATCTCTCTTGTAAGTTGCACAACAATTCATCCAACAGCTGTTAAAGAGATTTTCCCAAACCATAAATGTCATAAAAACGCACAAGATGAGAAGTCAGAGAATCTCCAAAGCCGTTAGACTCCTCTGGGGATCATGAATGTCTGCCACAAATGTCACAGCAATCCATTAAACATTTCAGTCCACAATGGTGGACCAGAGTATTAACTGTTAGTGTTAACTATCCTTCAGAGGGCTGCAGCCGATTCCAGCTGATACTGGAGAGACGGTGGGGGTAAACAATCATTCGCACTAAACGTTTAAGAGCCACTAATACACTTGTTACAAACTCAAAAATATATTAAAACTCATAGTCACCTTATTGGTCGGGTATGTCTACACATGTAGGAAGTTGACCGCGGGTCACGTTGTTCACAATGTACACACAGATATAGATATTCAGCTAAAGACACGGACAACAAACCTCAGCAGGTAAACATGAAACTATGATGTTCAGATAATATATAAAATAGAATATGTAGATACATACAATAACATCTGGAGACAGAATAAGAAAAGTCCAGGAAACATTCAAAGGATGTTAAGATAAACATGTTTAATTAATGTTCTAAACATGATGATCATTGGCATGGTCTCTGAATAATAAAAAGCTAACTTAAAAACAGTGGTGATTAGGATGATTTTTAACCATTTTAAGGTCATTGTTTTATGAATTATAACCTTAATGGACCAATTAGAAATTGGTACCTTCTTCATAAAAGACATTTTTTGACACACTGTTGGAGCGATTGATTCTTTGTATTTTGGAACTGCTAGGATAAGGATGACTATGTAGATGAATCTATTATTTATATAATTGTTTTTTTTGCTGCTCAGGTCCCTCCTCCAGTCAGGCCATCCTCCTCCTGTGATTAGGGAGTGAGGACGCGGGTTCTTTAATTCTGTTTTTTGTTGAAGGAGTGAAGAGTGAGGAGTGAAATAGTTTATCAACCACAAAATTAAGTTTTTTTATTTGCTTATTGTTTAAATTCAACCCGGAGAATATTTCTGTTTTTGTAAATATATCCAAAACCCTTTTGTTGAAACTGAAACATTCTCCGAGTGCTATATTAGTGAGTCGTAACACCTCCTCCTCACAAACCTACGATGTTTTTTTTTTGAAAGCAAGAGTAGCCATAACACTTCTATCATCCTATCAGTGGATGTGGATCATAAACCAACATTGTGTGTTTTGCTCTGTGTACAGTATTTTACTAGAAGTAAGATAAAATCAGTGGTACTGTAGGGTAGAACTAATCAAATGGCTTAAACCTTACTTATAACCTGCTATAAACAGGCAGCAAATTAGCTGCTAATTAACAGTAATAACTAACACTTCAATTACTACAAGCTAAACAATAGTTCAAATTGACTTTGTGTAAGGTCAGAAGAAAAGTCCGCTGACATGTTCTCATGTCTGTATCACTAACGCATTTAAACTGTGTGGGATTTTGTGAGCTGATACAAATTGAGAGCTATTCAACACACACCCACTTCTCTGTCATGTAAGCAGCAGCTGCCCACTTTCTCCACTGATATCAGTATTGGTGTTCTTTATCAAACACAAATGACGCTCCATTACAGAACCCTGTATATACACTAATCCCCCTTTCAGTGACAGCTGAATGAGACAGATTACAGTCAAATCAATCAGATTTTATTTGTATAGCCCAAAGTCACAAAGTACAATTCCTCGGGGCTTTACAACTGTACGGGAGTGACACCCTCTGCCTAGACCCTCAGTTGGAGTGAGGAAAAACTTGCCACAAAAACCTTTAACAGGGAAAAAAGGTGGAAGAAACCTCAGGAAGAGCCACCAGAGGAGGGATCCTCTCCCAGACGGACAGACGTGCAATGGATGTCACGTGTACGAGACAAAATCAACACAACATATTGGTACAATTTACAATGACTGATAAAATGACAATGAACCACAATGAATGATAAAATGATTACAGTAGCAGTGGAACCTGTGATAGAGATAGAGAGAAACAGATGCACAGCAGCAGCCATGATCCACGAGAACCTGCTGGACGACAGAGCACAGAAACTCCAGGGAAGAAGTTTAGTTAGTAACATGCATTAATGAGACATGTATGTTTACAGATAGTGGTGGTGATGGTGATGAGGAGAGACAGAGAGAGAGAGAGAGAGAGAGAGAGAGAGAGAGAGAGAGTTTTTAGTAAAGGGAGATGTGACTGCATCTTCAACCAATACCGTGCCTGGCTAACCATAACCCTGAAAGAGACAGACAGAGACAGACAGAGGGAGAGAAGGAGAAGAGGGAGGGGAGTCCACCAGCAGTCTAATCCTATGGCAGCATAACTAAGGGATGACCTGAGCCAGCCCTAACTATAGGCTTTATCAAAAAGAAAAGTCTTAAGTCTACTCTTAAAAGTGTTGACTGTGTCTGCCTACCGAACCCAGAATGGTAGTTTGTTCCACAGAAGAGGAGCCTGATAGCTGAAAGCTCTGGCTCCCAATCTACTTTTGGAAACTATAGGAACCACAAGGAACCCAGCATCCTGAGAGCGCAGTGTTCTAGAGGGGTAATAAGGTATTATGAGCTCTTTTAGATAAGATGGTGCCTGACCATGAAGAGCTTTGTAAGTAAGGAGAAGAATTTTAAATTCTATTCTAGATTTAATAGGTAGCCAATGCAAGGAAGCCAAAATGGGAGAGATGTGATCTCTGATCTTGGTTCCTGTCAGAACACGTGCAGCAGCATTCTGAATTAACTGCAAAGTTCTAAGAGACTTATTGGAGCAGCCTGATAACAAAGAGTTACAATAGTCCAGCCTTGAAGTAACAAATGCGTGGACTAGTTTTTCTGCATCCGCCTGAGAGACAATGCGTCTGATTTTAGCGATGTTACGTAAGTGGAAGAATGCAGTCCTCGAAATTTGTTTTATGTGGACGTTAAAGGACAAATCCTGATCAAAAACAACTCCAAGATTCTTTACAGTGGAGCTGGAGGCCAGGGTGATCCCATCTAAAGTAACTAAGTCTCTAGAAAGAGAGTTTCTGAGGTGTTTGGGTCCAATTACAAGAACTTCAGTTTTGTCTGAATTTAACATCAAAAAATTGTAGGTCATCCAACTTTTTATATCCTTAAGGCATGCTTGGAGTTTAGTTAACTGATTGGTTGCATCAGGCTTGATCGATAAATATAATTGGGTGTCGTCAGCATAACAATGAAAATTGATAGAGTGATTCCTAATAATGTTCCCTAAAGGAAGCATATATAAACTGAATAGAAGTGGTCCAAGTACAGAACCTTGTGGGACTCCATGACAAACTTTGGTCTGCATGGAGGATTCATCATTGACGTGAACAAACTGAGATCGATCTAAAAAATACGATTTAAACCAGCTTAGGGCGGTTCCTTTGATGCCAATTTGATGTTCCAGTCTCTGTAAAAGAATTTGATGGTCAATGGTGTCAAATGCAGCACTAAGATCTAACAGGACAAGTACAGAGATGAGTCCTTTGTCTGATGCCATTAGGAGGTCATTTGTAACTTTGACTAATGCGGTCTCTGTGCTATGATGCACTCTAAATCCTGACTGAAAATCCTCAAATAGACTATTGTTATGGAGAAAGTCACACAGCTGATTAGCTACAGCTTTCTCAAGTATCTTAGACAGAAAGGGAAGGTTTGATATCGGTCTGTAGTTGGCTAAGACCTCTGGGTCTAGAGTGGGCTTTTTAAGAAGAGGTTTAATTACAGCTACCTTAAAGGACTGTGGTACATATCCTGATAATAAAGACAGATTAATCATATCCAATAACGAATTACTAACTACAGGTAAAACTTCCTTGAGCAACCTGGTTGGGATGGAGTCTAAGAGACAGGATGACGGCTTAGCTGCAGAAATGATTAAAGTTATTTGATGAAGGTCGATGGGAGAAAAACAGTCTAAATACATATCAGGTTTTACAGCTGTTTCAAAACTTGCTGTATCAGAATGCAGATCAATGCCTGTTGAGGGCAAGAGGTGATGGATTTTGTCTCTAATAGTTATAATCTTATCATTAAAGAAGCTCATGAAGTCATTGCTACTTAGACCTAAAGGAATAGATGGTTCAGTAGAGCTGTGATTCTCTGTTAGCCTGGCTACAGTGCTGAAGAGAAACCTGGGGTTGTTCTTATTCTCCTCAATTAAAGAAGAGTAATAGGCTGCTCTGGCATTACGGAGAGCCTTCCTGTATGTTTTGAGATTATCTTGCCAGACTAGATGAGATTCTTCCAGTTTAGTGGCACGCCATTTGCGTTCAGATTTACGTGCCTCTTGCTTTAATTTACGAGTCTGCTGGCTATACCATGGTGCTAGCCTTCTTTGTTTAATTATCTTCTTTTTCAGAGGTGCAATAGAGTCTAGAGTTGTCCGTAATGAGCCTGTAATACTATCAACAAGATGGTCTATTTGTGGGTGGCTAAAGGAAGTAGACAAGTCCTCTGTTACAGTTAGACATGGCATTGAATTCAATGCTGAAGGAATCACTTCCTTAAATTTGGCTACAGCACTATCAGATAAACATCTGCTGTAGAAGCTTCTACACAAAGGCTTATAGTCCGGTAGTATGAACTCAAAGGTTATTAAAAAATGGTCAGACAGAAGAGGATTCTGTGGAAAGACTATTAGATTATCAATTTCAATGCCATATGAAAGAACAAGATCAAGAGTGTGGTTCAGACAATGAGTCGGTTTATTTACACTTTGACAAAAGCCAATTGAGTCTAATAGAGAGATAAACGCAGTACTAAGACTATCATTGTGGTTGTCCACATGAATGTTAAAATCACCTACAATAATTACTTTATCTGTTTTAAGGATCAAGCCTGATGCAAATTCTGCAAATTCAGATAAAAATTCAGAATAAGGACCTGGAGCTCGATATACTGTAACAAATAAAATTGGCTGCGATGTTTTCCAGGTTGGGTGAGTGAGGCTAAGAACAAGACTTTCAAATGAATTATAATTTAGTTTAGGTTTAGGATTTATTAATAGACTTGAGTTCAAATATGGCTCCAACTCCACCACCTTGACCAGTACTGTGAGAAATATGAGTATTATAATGACTCGGGGGAGTGGATTCATTTAAGATAACATATGTATTTACGTTTATCTTTAGCCAACAGTTTTAAATTAGATTCGATGTCGCCCGCTCTGGCCCCCGGGATGCATTTAACTATGGCCCCCGGTGTCACTAACTTTACGTTTCGGACTATGGAGCTGCCAATGACCAGAGTTGGCCTCTCAGCGGGTGTGTTGCTGAGCGGGGAAAATCTGTTTGAAACGTGGAGCGGTTGGTGGTGTACCGTGGGCTTCAGTTTGGGGCTATGCCTCCTTCGAACAGTCACCCAAACTCCCGGCTGCTCGAAAATTGCTGGGGGATGGCTAGCTGAAGCTACCTTTGGTGGTAGGAGGAGAAGAGAGAGCAGGAGAGGAGAGAGAAGCCATTGCTACAGCTAGGCTAGTTAGTGTGACAGTCTAAGGATAGAGATATTTAAATCATCGCTGATGTGAAAAATATACGAAAATCTGTTTAGGTAAGCAGAACAGAGAGCACCGTGGCAGCAACACTGATAACTGGAAGTGACAGAATACGCTTAATGCAAAGCACGTTCTGTCAGTTCACTAACACACCATTGTCCTCTCTGAATGTGCTTCTTCAGGAATAAACAAAGCAGCTAAATTTCGGCATGTGCAGGAATTACATTAGAATTTAGTTTCATTTGATGAGATGAAAGATTCTACTCTCCTGGATGTCTTAAAGGTCCAGTGTGTCAGACGTAGAGGGCTGTATTTACAGAATTATGTTTTCATTAATGTATAATGACCTGGAAATGAGATTTGTTATGTTTTTGTTACCTTAGAGTAATCCTTTTATATCTACAGACACTGCAGGTCCTTTACCACGGTGGTCATCATGTTGAAGCCACATAGCCCAAAACAGACAAACTAAACACTGGCTCTATAGGACCTTTTTCACTGTGTCCACCATAGTTTCACCTTCATGCTAGAATGGAGAGGATTAAATGATTGGGGTTGCAATCCGCAACTACATCACTAGATGCCACTAAATCCTACAGTGCTGATCTTTTAAGAGCATATGTGGGTTCCTTCTTCATTTTTGGCATGTAGCTGTTGCTCCTGTGCAGAGTGACCTTCAGTGGAGAAACAGAAAAGCACCTTAAAGATGATTCCTGTCTTTGCTTTAGTGCCAATGTGAGGACTAATAGCAAACAGTAAGAGTTGGGCTAATCTTTAATTATTCTTGTAAATGCGTGCTCTCCTGAGCACAGGTCCTGTTCCAGAATGTCATCTGAGCACAAAAGAGATTTTATAGTCTACTTTGAAATTAAACCAGATTCATTGTGTTGATGTCTCGCACAGAAGTACAATGACAATTAGCTTTTCTTGAATATTATTTGCAAAGCACATACCTGCCTTTCACTGAGATAAGCTCTGTGTACTGAGCGTGTTGTGGACTTTGCGTTCCTTCCTGGCTGACTAGTTCCCGCTCACATGTTCATTTCTGAGTTTGTTCTTCCTGATCGTCTTGCCTGTTGCTGAACCTGTTCCTGCTTAAAGGCCATATAAACTGCCCCACCTGCCTTGTTCTTTACTGTTTGAGTCCACACCTGAGTCACCAGAGTTCTCTCACACACACAAATCCTTCACATGGCTCTGAGCCTTGGCAGACTCAGCAGCAGTGTGCTTTATTGTCCACATGGGTAGATATCAGAACCCAGACATTTGCCTTAGTCATGGTACAGTGGCACTGATGGGCCTGTATTTCTTATTTTCTGACAAGTTGCAACAGTTGTGCAGGTGTGAGTAGCTCAAAAGGGTTCCTCGTGGGCTGGTGGCTTTGGGCAAGGCTTTTGTCACAAGTCAAATATAGGTGAAACTTGGCTGTACACACACACACACACACACACACACACATACATGTGTTCATGCAGGAGCGAGTAAAATTCAAATTGTCAAAGGGATGGAAGTTGAACTTCAGTGATTCCAATCCTTCCAGTACAACATTTGCTCGCTTGCTCCACTCTTGCTTCAAACCAGCCATTCACACTGCACTCCTCACCTCCCTCCATCACTTCCTTCCTCCCCTGTTGCGATGATTGCGGGGAATATGACAAGCAGTAATGCAGCCGAGAAGAAACACAGCAGCAACATATTCATTACTCACCGCTGAGGAGGTTGGTAATTATGCAGAAGAAGGAGAGAGGGGGCAATGATGAAGGGTGGAGAGGAGGGACCTGAGAAAATGAGGAGATGTGAGAGAAGGAAAAGGAAATGGAGAGGGAGGGGGAAAAAAAGAAGGGATAGAAATGAGGGAAGGCGAGTTGAGTCATTTCATAACCTCAGGATACAGAGGCCGACATGGAGAATGGTCTCTATGCATTCTGAATCAGCAGATGGGGGGGTGTAATTTGAAGGCAGCATGTGAGGCACACAGATTTACCACAGAGGGAAGAGAGAGTCAGAGGGCTGAATACGGAGCGGGAACCCTGTGGATACAAGTCAATTTGAAGACTTGAAAGAAAACTTTCATGTCATTGTTGTGGATGTTTAGAATGTTAACTGTATTTGGAGAGGCAGAAATGTACAACTACCACCGCACCCAGCACGGGTTGTTAGAAATGACAAGTTTCTGCTTACAGTCGAGTTCAAACAGGAGATGGTCTCATCGTCAACAGTCACGGAGAGGAAACGTATTTTTCATCATTAAAGCATAGGTTGCGATTCTTTTTAAGTCTATCTTCACATAATATTTGCGTATAATAACTCAACTCAAGCTTTCTTTATATAGCACCTCTCATACAAACATAAAGCCCTCTGTTTCACAGAGGAAAGCCAATACAATAAACAAACACATGGGATAAAAATTGCTCAAGGTACGTTTTTACAGCTTCTATGTGCATGTACATATTCAAACCACATCCACGTACTGTTAATTGTTAAAGCTCATTGTTTTGTCTTGGCTGGTCAGAGTCCTTCTCCTGTTCTGTGTTACCATCACTCTCCTCCATGTTTGTTTGTGTATGCAAATGACGTGCTGTGCGATGTGGAGCGATGCCCAAATGACAGAATACTGCTGTAGAAAGTGATCTGTGACAGACAAAATTCAAAGCCATCCTTTAGTATTAGTGGAAATTACCACTCACCCTTTTCACAGAAGACATTTTAACATGTGACTGTACGACCAGCAAAGAATGACAGCTGCTTTATTTTTTCATTGTCAGAGTTCAAAGTGTCCTGGCTTCATACACAGCACATCTTTTCCCACACTCTCTGTGTGTGTTTGTGTGTGTGTCGGTGACTTTTCAGCTCATTTTGTGACAGGTACACGCAGAAGGCTGCTCAGTGTGACGGCTGCTAATGGAGCTCTAACCCAGTGACTGTTATATGGAGATGATGTTGAAAGTCCTGAATGCTTCTCTGTAAGTGGAGGGGAAAATCATCCGACATTCTCATATATTCTTGGGATGTTTCGGCATACATTAAAGTCATTCAAATCTGAGTGTGTGTGGCCTGAGAACACACTCTGTGCGATACAATCCTAATGTATTCAGCACTTCAAAGCAGCTCATTTGTTTGAGATGATGTGTAAGGCACTGACTTTCTTATCCCCCCCCTCCCTCTCTCCACACATCTCCAGCTCAGGGTGCACCTTCCTGTGTGTAAGAGATTAAATGAATATCTAGCAGTGAACTGAAATATGAGGACGCAGTTTTCATGGAGAAGTGATACACATCAGCCTCTCAAATCAAATCAGGATTGAGTGGAGAGGGGTGGAGCAGTGTGTGTGTGTGTGTGTGTGTGTCGGGTTTCTATAATTCAGATTTATTTTCTTTTCATCCCGCTACTTTTCTCTCTTTGCATCATCAACCAGAGCCCCAGAATGTGGAGAGAATGTGTGTGCACTCATGCACGTCACCACAGACATGCTGTAATCAATACTCCTAGCTGTCAGTCACTCTGGTCTCCCTGGTGCAAATGTGTCCTATTCCGTCACACATTAAAGTCCCCATGAAGTTAAAATTGATGTTTAATTCTTTTTGTCCCATCTGTCCTCAGTCCTCCACTGTCTGCACCAACACTGACACAAAGTCATGTTTTTCAGTATTGTCAGGTATTCTTCATGGTATTTCAGAGTTTGTCATTTCCTGATAAACCATAAAAGGTCAATGATGACATCATCCTGCAAACAGGGGGGTGTGCTAATTTTACATCCAATGAAACTTCTGATGCCACCAGAGTGGAGTGCTTCCTGGTTGATACAGTCTATGAGTGATTCATAGCCAGGCTTCATGGATTACTGTTCAAAAGCACAACTTGAAAAGTTGTTAATATGTTATGTGGTGTAGAAGCTGCAGAGGATTGTCTGTGTTACAGTATATGAGGGCATATGTGAACATATGAAGAAAGGGCATATAATATAATTTTAACTCCAAGTGGTCACTGTCAGTCCAGCATCGTCTGCTCTGTGACCAGGACTGATAAGGAAAAGGCAGAAAAAGTGCAATTTTCGTAAAGAATTGAACTCATTTTTATCATTTAATCATTTTTATCATTCATTATAATTCATTGTCATTTTATCAGTCATTGTACAATATGTTTGTGTTGATTTGTCCTGTACACGTGACATCCATTGCACGTCTGTCCGTCCTGGGAGAGGGATCCCTCCTCTGTGGCTCTTCCTGAGGTTTCTTCCACATTTTTTTCCCTGTTAAAGGTTTTTGTGGGCAAGTTTTTCCTCACTCGAACCGAGGGTCTAAGGGCAGAGGGTGTCACTCCCTGTACAGATTGTAAAGCCCTCTGAGGCAAATGTACTTTGTGACTTTGGGCTATACAAATAAAATTGATTTGATTTTGATTTGATTTGAACTAAAACTGAGAAAAAAATCATGAAGCTGACTTTGGTTGAACACGATCCTGGAGTGACAGTACTACTGTTGGGCAACCTTTTGTAAAATGCTACATGTTAGGCAAGTAAAACTGTATTTGAATTTGACACCAGCCATCAGTAGCTAGTATAGAGTGTGCGAAGCTGTGTATTGTAGATCTTTTGGTTGGACTGCAGCTTGGTGGCCTTGGTCATTCTTGGGAGTAGGGAAAGAGGGGAGCGTCCATTCTTGTTATGTTCGGTTCCCCTAGGCCGGACGTAACAGGTAGGCTGAAGACCAACCAGGCTGCTGCATTCTGGAAGAAAGGTCGGATGGCACACACAGACACATCAGCCACATGCAAGTTGCAGTAGTCCAGGTGTAAGATGACAAGAGCCTGGACGAGGACCTGTGCCACCTCCTGGATGAAGAACGTGTCCTCCTGATGATGATGAGGACATACAAACCCTTACTGTACCACCATTTCTATCTATCACACCATATTTCCCCGCTTCTACTGTCCACTGTACCCAGTTCATAAAAAAGATCAAACCATGAGACAAACATTCCAAGGGTGGACAGAAGCTACAGCAACTATATGTGACCATCAGGAGAACCACACCAGTCTTGAAGAATACAATAAAGACATCAGCAGATTAATGACATGGTGATCACAAAGATAATAAAGTCATTCCCCAATTAGAAAGCCTGGGTGAATGGAGTCAACGTCAGAGCCACACAACACCACCAGTGAGTGAGACTGAAAGCTGGCATCAAGAAGACAAAGCAGAGACGTCACCACTAACAACAAATAAAAAGTAGATGATCCAGACCATCACAGGCTACAACAGTGCCCCCATCATGTGTGAGGGCATGGTGGCCGATGAGCTTAATACATTTTATGCTCACTATGATCTCCTCCAGAGGACTGTCCACCGTTGGTATCTACAGCTGATGTGAGGAGATTCCTGCTGAGAGTGAACTTGAGTAAAGCTGCTGGACGTGCATACTTACCAACTGCATCACAGTCTGGTATATACATCATGGATATTAATTGCAGAATTATTAATAAGCCTGTCTTCTCTAACAACACCTTGCTGTAGATCATGTAAAATTGCTCTTGGCAAATAAAATTGGCTTATTAGCCAACCATCACTCTACAGCAGTGCACCATCTATCCATTTCCTGCCACTTATCTGGGGTTGGAAGGAGGTTTATCAGGATGTTCCAGCTGTCCCACTCCTCAGCAATGCATTCCAGCTGTTCCTGGGCCAGATGGGAAATGTAATCCCTCCACGAATTCTGGGTCTGCCCTGGTGTCTCCTGCCAGTTGGACATACCCTGAACGTGTCCAAAGGAAGACATCCAGGAGGCATCCTAATCAGTATTCCGAAACAGCTCAGCTGGCTTCTTTTGACTCTGAGCTCCCTCTTGGTGTCTGATGTAGCTCTAAGGCTGAGCTCAGCCACCCCATGGAGAAAACTAATTTCAGTCACTTGTATCCATGATCTCATTCTTTCACTACTCAAGGTTATTGACCATAGTTGAGGGTTGGAACATAGATAGACTGGAAAATCAAGAGCTTTGCCTTCCAGCCCAAACAATCTGCCAATGAGCTGTTATTAAATGAGCCTTATATATATATCTGTCTTTTGTCTTTACAAACTTTATCCTCAGTGTATGTGAAATCTGTCATTATATTTTTGTCAATCACTCAACAAAGAAAGAGATGAAGACAGAGTGGAGGAGATTAAGCAGCAGCAGAGAAATGGAGGTTTGCCTAATAGGAAACTGCAATGAGTTAAGATGTTACTGCAGAGACAACAAGATATAGGGCACACAAACACAAACACTGATGGTAATTGCAGAGACAATGGTCCACCATTCACCAAAGACATCTCACATACTTTGTTGGGTGTGCCAATGAGCTGTCATTTATAACTAACAGTTGATTCTGGAGTTGTTGACCTTTTTCTACCTGCTTTCCACTGCAGAGGTCGAACTCAGTCTGAAGATACAGCTTCACAGCTCCTCTTTCTTTTTTCTTTAGAATAGAGGGAATACAATGTGTAACAGGATGTTCCTGACATGGCACTGGCACTGAGAGGTAAGCATGTTTCAAGATTACAGCAAACCGGTACATCTGCTGAAGCAAGATTTCTCTCCAAGGCAACGTCTCTCGATTATGCATACGCATTGTCACCAACAGCAATGCAAGCAACATTTGCAAATACACTAATCGCTGCTCGGGACTTGTGTTCTAAGCCAGTGGTTCTCAATCGTTTCGACATGTTGCGAATGAAAACTCAGCAAATTCTTCTCACTGCTTGCTTGTTCGTGATATAATGAACATACAGTCCAAGACTTTTCAACTGTTTTATTTGGTAAAGTTCAAAGTCTGATGTTGAAATTCACTCACTGAGTGAGACTAAATCATACATAGTACCACTTACCAACCTTTTGTAATAATCTAATAAATAAATAATGCTTCTATGTAGTTGCCCTGTAACCTGTTGGCACTGACTGAATTGGCATTATAATAACAAAATTAATTAATTAATTTTTTACCAATCACTGTTGCACTCACAGCACTAACTATGTGCAACTTTCAGGGGTTTTAGGGTTTTTTTTTGGGGGGTTAGTGCAGTTTCCCAGTGGCTACTTGGTAAGAAGTCCAGCTTTCACAGACAGACATGTTTTATTAGCTCTAACCTTGCCTTGAGGAATTGATATATTCTGATGTATCTAACTGATGATGATGATGATGATGATGATGATGATGATGATGATGATGATCCAAATCAAAAATAGTGTTAATACCAATAGCAATGACAGAGAAGGAACGAAATCTAATCAGACAGTTGCCAAGTCAGTTATTACAGTTATTTCCTACACTTTGATGACAGAAGGAGCCTGTCATATTACAGTTAAGCCATTTTTTTTTATATTTTATATGTCGGTATGGACTGTACTCAAAAAATATATAATAGAAAACAATAGCATCACAAACGCAGTGATTATCAGAAAAAAACACAAAGGTCACAATGTCTCCTTATGGAATTGGAATTCTGGTTTTGCCAAAAATGTCAATAAAGGAAAACCTAATTATTTTCTATTTTTAAGCGATCCAGTTGAAATAATTCTCAAATTAAAGATGTTTTGCTGAAGGTGCACCAAATATTGCTATAATTTGATTTGGGTCTATTACGAGAACACTTCACAGGTCACTGTTACCCAGCACAAACACAGGACTCAACTGCAGCACTCGGGATGCAGATACCAGAGGAAAACAGTCTTTAATGCAGGCAAAGGTTCAGTACAGGGGAATCCAATCAGGTAAACCAGGCAAACAAACCCGTAATCATGAGTACACTAGGAAAACGCTGGAAAGTAGGACAGAAAGGATGCTAACAATCTGGCAAGGGGAGGGGAACAAAGGGCTAAAATACAAATGATGAGATGAGACACAGGTGTGGGTAATTTTAGAAAACTGGGAGGCTGGAGTGGGCGGAGAGGGGACTGTCAACAACCAACTGTATTTTGTTGTACAGCTGAAGATTTTTTTTCCAGTTGCACTGTCCCGTGCAGATGCTGAGTTTCCTGGTGGATGAGAATCCAGTTGATGGCATCCTTTCAGTGCCCTCTGAACATGGCATCACTTATGTCTCATTTAGGGGATCTCCTGAGGAGGATTCATCATATCAAAATAAGATAAGTGTCCTATAGTGATGCACTGACAATACACCAATTGTGTAAGCTCAAGTATTCAAGAAAAAGAATGATACATATCATAAAGAGTCAACTGTGAAAGAGATCTTTGAAATGCAATGCACATGATGGCATGTCCTTATCCACCAGGAGGCATGAAATCACCATCTGCTGAGGATTACTGTCCCTTCAGCAGCAGCCTCATCATTTGCAAGTCAAGAAGCCAACAAGAGTACTGTCATGCTAGACTTGCATCAGATTCCAGAGTGTGGTTATGATAAATGGAAGCAAGTGTGCTACCCTTAAATGTTTAGTTTAGTTTCGCTATAAATCCTTAAAAATCTCTGCTATCTTTCTGCAAAGTACACAGTGGAAATGACTTTTGGATTTCTTATATATTGACATTTTTAGTCATGTGTGATTTGATGTTGTTCTTTTCATTATGTCAAATTAAACTAGACCTGCAAACCTTACCAGTGTGTCTTTGAGTATGTTACAAAATACCAGTCCCTGGCTATGTTTAGGCAACAAAAGCGCTTTGGTCAACTTCAGGGAAAGACAAATGTTAATAATCCTATAGTCTTATAGTCAACAAATATGTTGTCAGTGAACATTTTTCTGATATGCCAGTACCAGATTGCAAGGTACATTATCCATACATCCATTCCCTTCTGCTTATCTGGGGTCAGGTCATAGTGGCAGCAGGTTTAGCAGGGCGTTCCACTCTCTGCACAGCAACACATTCCAGCTTCTCCTGGGGGATCCTGAGATGTTCCCTGGAGGTGAGCGATATAGCCCCTCCACAAGTTTTAGGTCTGCCCCAGGGTCTCCTACTAGTTGGACGTGCCTGGAACACTTCCAAAGGAAGACACTCAGGAGGCATCCTGATCAGATCCCACTACCTCAGCTGGCTAAGGTTGAGCCGACCATCCAGCTCAGCTCCCTCTTCCCCACAACAGTCTGGTACAGTGTCCGCATTACTGATGACACTGCACCGATCTGCCGATCCATCTTGAACTCCATTTTTGCCAGAATCAGTCTCCTCTCAGTCAGTCTCCTCTCCGCCCAGACCAAGGCCTGGAAACTCTGTTGGTGGTCCCTGAGTTTCGTTGACTGCACAAACAGCGATAAGTTGTCAAAACTCTGTTAAAAAAGAATTCTGAAATAAATCTATTGTTGCAGAACTCATTGGCTGATGTCAGTGGCCAATTTCTATGTGTTGTACACTGAATAAAAGTTGTATTGGTTATTTTCAACTGGGATATTGGAGAAATGAACACCTGAGCACAGTATGTGCTTCATGCAGCATCAGACAGCGAGCGGCTGTTCAGCTCTGTTTCTCATATCTTTGATTGAAAGCGAAACAGACTGAGTTGCAACAAGCCAGAGAAGCTCATCTTTGTAGATTTGTTTTGTTTCTGTCACATAAGAGCGTGGAAATAACACCAAAAAACATTGAATGTCGGCCAAATTGTTATTTGAAACATCAGCATTGGTGTGTGCCCAGAAAATCTTGGTGGATCCCTAATATTGTTCAGTTATATTTTTATGACCACTACCACAGTGATCTGAAGGCTAAAGGCTGTACTTCTATGCTGTTGTGAATGTTTGTACAGAGGGTATGAAGTGGTTCTTTCTCTCCGCACAGCAGCAGTCCAATTTTTAAAAAGCACAAATACCTTGAGTTTAGTCCTTGACTATGAAGGGAGAGGAAGCAAAACAGGGGGCATGAGTCATTAAAAACAAACTGACATGCCAATAAAGCAAAGGATAGAGGGGGAGTGAGTGAAAAACTGAAACTTAAAGAGGGAATTTAAAACCTGCAGCGCTGAATGAGAGGAAGCAACTCAGAGTGAGGTGAGACAGTCAAGAGGCCTCGTCAGATGAAGAAAGAGACGCCATTCAACACCGCTCCTCTCCACTGACATAGCAACAGTTGATAAGAGAGCCGTGGATAACAGGTTGCATGAATGGCAAGACTGCACGGCCTGGAGAAGGAAAGCAATCATATCTGCGGAACGTAGCGAAGTAATAACAGCCTGGCTCTGCACCGGAAGTCACGCTCACTTTCTCATATAAAAGAGCTCATTGGCAGGATTTTGAAAGCAGGGTGTAATTCCAGCTGCAGAGGCAGATTACTCAGTGATGTGTTCTCAACGTCTCCCTGCAGCCGAGGATCTGTGAGTGTGAGACCCTCTGCTCTCTACAGGTTTTAAAGTAGCAAATCAAATCTGACATATTCTGGTTGAAATATGCCATTAGTCATTCAGCAGACTGGGACAGAGGCAGTGGCAGGGAAAGTTCCTGTGTGTGGCCAGTGTGCCGTGGCCAACAAAGTAGAATTAATGGACTCCAGTCAAACTTTATTGCCTGCTTGAGACAGGAGTGATTCAGACTCAACTGATGTACAAAAAGATCATTAATGACTGTTTCAAAAAAATAAAGCTACAGAAAGTTTTCAGCCTTTCACTCATTAGAACAGATCAGACCAGACCAAATTTCATTGCTTGTGCTCCAGTTCAGTCAGAGAACAGATAATTCAACATCTACAGAAAGTAAAACATCATCAATCAGATCTACCAGCTTGGTTGTTCCAGATTCTGCGGTAAAAACAGCGTTGAAAAGCATTCCACCTTTAACATGAGGCCGGCCGACACTGGCCCTGTATATAAAAGAGTACTCCACTCATTTAGCATTCCGAGACTCACGGTGAATGCCTAAAAAACAAGGCTCAAAGTCGATGCAGCAGAAATAGAATCATTTTCCCTCTGTGTTCACTCGATTGTTGCTTCTGTTGATTGTCTCCAGGGCTGCACACCTAATTAAGAACTTAATCAGCAGCACTGGGCACTCCTGGGCCCGGTGTAAAATCCTGGGTGGACCTCCTCACTGATTCACTCTCTACACAGACTGCACACATTCTTCCATTTTATTGTTTTTGATTATTCTATTGTAAATGTTATACTGTAATAATATATAAATTGCAATAACAAAGGATTGTCGTGCTGTTTATCTGTGTGTCACCTGTTTTTCTGCATGTAACAATGAATACAAGTCACAAACATTAATCACAATGCAACGTCTGAGTTAGAAACTCTTTCAACTCGTCCAAAATATATTTCTCACATTATCATTGCCAGTCAGGGAACTTCACTGCAGATCCATCACACCCTGGACAGACACTACCTGTCACATTACACTTGTAGCAGATATGATGAAGTTGCCCGGAGCCTCTAGCCTCAAGCAGAGATGTGGAGCTGGCTACAGAGGTTTTGTTAGATTTATTTCATTTTCTTGTAGTAGCCTTCAGACTGACATTAACACCCTCAAGGACTTCATACAGCTCACGCTGGACACACTAAAGGCTACAGTGCCCCTAACACCTGCAAACACACACTTTTTTTTTTTTTACAGATTTGTACTTTTTTAATAGTTTTTACTGATGTTATTATTAGAATCACAGAGTTGGTTAAAGTAATAACCATAGTCATGTTCTGGTTAAATGTTTCCTTTGCCTCAGGTGGTGAAGAGGGTTCTGTTCCTGGTTCCCTCAGTCCAGTCAAAGTGTCCTTGAGAAAAAATACTCCGGATGGCTGTCCTGTTGCTGTAGGTGAGCTTAGTATTATCATGACGCTGATCAGTGTGAATGTTGTAAAAGCACTGTGAGCGGTCAGCAGACCAGAGAAGTTCTATATAAATACATATAATCCATTCACTTTAATAAATCTCTTTATTGGGAACAGACGCTGTATATTTGACTTTGGTTGTGGGAATAAATCACTTTGTGTATAATACTACAAAATGATGGATGGACCAGGAATTGTTTCCTCTTTATTAGATTCTCAACACGTCTCCTACATTGTTCTGAGCAAATGTACTGTTGCACACACACACGCGCACACACACACCCACATACACACACACACACACACACACACACACAATGTGAACTCTTTCTTGGGTCGACTCGACCGTCACAGTCCACCACACACACTTACACATTCCACCATCTAATTACATCCATAGGTGTTGATATTGATCGGCAGAGTAAAGCTCTCCTGCTTTAGCGTATCTCTAAATGAGATTGTATTCCTCCGCTCAGCGTCATTTACCTGCAGAGAGCCGTCGCTGTTAACTGCTGTTTCCACACTAAACTATGCAAACTCTTCAGTGCCCTTGCTTCATCATTTTATCCAGACTCTCATTTTCTAATATACAGCACAGAAACAATTATGAATTACTTCCTATATAATCAAATCTATCTTTAACTCCAGGAGGCCAATGCCTGACTTTTACCAGAATAAATAAATGAATGCATGAAAACCTTTTCTTGGTGAGTTTTCTTTGTCCAAACAGTAAATAGAACGTCCCAGGCCACAGATCAGAGGATCTAAAATGGTATAAAAAACACAAGCATCATAAAGAAATAAATACCATGTCATTGAAATGTCAATCATTGAAATCTGTAACTTGACCTCTGGGTCAGGAGGAGTGCATCATGCTTTACACCAACAACTATTTGACTGATTTTGGTGAAACTGGATCATATTTTATGGAGAAAATGTTTTCTGTGTTTTCCTCTGATGTCCTCCGGCTGCTCCACTTCAACTCTGCTGTGAACTATAGCTACTGTTAGCTAATGTCAGTTCAGTTTGTTAGTCAAGCTGCCCAGACTGTGTACTCAGAACACCGGGGGAGTGTTAGTGTTTGGATCATGAGAAAGATGTGGTTTTAAGGCATGATAAGGGGCAGAATTGTTGGAATAGGCAACAGAACCAAAGAGGGTGACTGTCAGGCCAGAACTCAAATCAGGACTCAGAAGCTGAGGTGTCAGTGAGCAGATTTTATTGGAGTAAAAAAAAAACTCTCGACCGAGTGATCCTAAATGACTCTCCCAGAAGGGAGAACTAGGCCAAACTAAAGTTAACAAAAAACCCTCCTAAGGCGGAAAATCTCCATACCGGCTATGCAAAATTATCAAAATCAAAATCAATCCCAAGGAGGAACATCAAAAGGCTACAAAACATTAACTTAAACCACTACTAGATGGTAAAGAAATAAAAAACTCTCCTGAAAGGTGGAGGCATACATACTATAACCAAGAACTGAAAATCTCTCCAAGGGAGGCTGACAATAAATCGACTAAACTAAGAAATATGGAACCAAAAGCTAGACTAAGAAAGTTACAACAGTAAATCACTCTTTCAAGGCAGGAAAAACTTACACACTGTGCCTTGAACAAGACTTTGGAGCTGGCTTTGGTGATCAGACATGAGACAAAACACTTTGGCACAGGACAAAGGGAGACACAGACTATTAAACACATGAGGGTAATGGAGAACAGGTGGACACAATCCGGAATCAGGGATGACGGACAGGTGACACAAGAGGTAGGGCAAGTGACCGCGGTGTGACAGTGACAAAGGAAGCTAAGAAGAGAAATGTATAGAGTAATCAAACAAGAGGCCATTGGACAAGACTAGATTTTTGATCATAAGTAATGTAATCATAAACACAAATACATGTGTACAGCCACAGTGGGATTACATTCTAAAACTGGGCATCCTGGGCATGCAATAGCTTTGCACTGAAGGTAAATGTGTACATCCAGACCAGTGCAGAGGGTTGAAAATTTCATGACTGCTGCATGACTTATTGAGTGCTTGGCTGTTCTGAATTGTTTTAAACTAGTTTTTCTGTTTGTGTGTAACAGATATATAACAAACATTATACTATGCATGTTTTGAAACACTTAAGACGTAATGAAGAAATGTAGACACTGGTAACTGGAAACATAGTAAATCAGAGATGAAATATGATCAAGGTAAAATACAGCCCTTTGAAGGCTTATACACATATAATCACACAGAATGCTGTAAATCAGATAGTGAGCACAATGGCTGAAATAGAGCTGGCTTATGTGTACACACAAGATTAATGAAGCAATAAGCACTTGGTTTTTAGTGTGATGTGATCTGAACCATATAATTGTCTGAAAACTTGTAACAGTGTGAAACATATAAAACTTTGAAAAAATACAGTTGGAAAGATCTGGTGTAAGAAAAAGTAATAAAGGGGTTTTTAAAAAATAGTAGAATTATAAAATAGAATCTAATGGTGTCATCCAGGGAAGAATAAAAAAAAAAAAAAGAAAATCTTGGCCTCAATAGACCAAGATCAGTAGGCGTAAAACAAGACACCATTAGAGTGGAAAATCCCCAATATATGTATCGGCCTAGAAAGAGTCTAGGTGAGTGGAAAATTACACCATTATGTCATAGAGAAAGTTTGATGATGATGGGCTGGATATATAAAACAGGCAGGACATTTGCATAAGAAGGAGCCTGAGTTCAGTTCATCCTTGGGCTCTTGTTGTCTGTAAAGATGATAAAGACTTCATTCTGCTGCCAATCCTGATGAATCCTGTGTGTTATTGTCTACAGTAGAGTAACACTATTTGACCTAATTTGGACCTAAAAATTAGACAAGTTGCATCCAGTCTGCTGAACAAGAGACAAGCTGAGGACTGTGAGACAGCATGGTCCACCCCCCAACTCTGATTCCAAAAGGACAAAATGCTTTGAATAAAGTTCAGCATAGATATGTCCACATTAAAACTCATGTTTCCTTAAAAAGTGGAGATGCTGTTGAGCCTAGTGTTGGTGTTAGCACTCCGTGTGACTGTGTTTTCAATAATAGCAGGTATTAAAAGATACATTTTTAAGGGTTATGTAGTTTATGGTTACAGGGGACAGAGAGGAGTTTCCTCTGTGATCAAAGATCATCTCTTTAATTTTCTTCATGTTTAAAATCAACAAGTTATCTGAACAAAACCTCAAGAAATGGTCCATCTCAGCTCGGAAACTGGCCTCCATCTGTTAAAAGGCCTATAAGAGCCACATCATCTGCAAACGTTAGTACTGCACAATTGTCCTGATGACTAACACAGTCATTAAGGTGAACAGCAAAAGTGAGTGTATTACCAGTGCTGGCGACAGATGACTATCCACCATGGACTTGAAATCACAGTACTGTTGCCTCCTTCTGTTGGTCTAAAATAATTTAATTCAGAGGGATTTGTCTTTTTAGGTAATGATTATTTTGACATTTTCCATCCTCAGTACACAAAACTGTTATGTAGTCCATCAATTCCATCAGGGCTGATGGATTCTCAAGTATTTATCTGGAAGAGGGTGCGCCACATATTGGCGTACCACTCTCTCTCCAGACCCCCTTGGGCTCAAATTAGTGTTGTCTGTCAGTCTTACAAAGCTATTTAAGTTGCTGGCGACTTCTACTGTTTGTGCAGAGTTGGTCTACTGTCTTCATGCCATGCCCTGCCTCCCTTGTGTTGCCGTCCTTTAGCAGCTGCTCCAATTAAATTCAGTCGTCCTCCTTTGCTCGGTTTATTTACATCTGTACTTCTCTTTGAATTTGTTTTCCTTTGTGCCTTTCACTTTAAAAGCCTGTTTTCTTTCAATTAAAGGCTTCTTCATGTCAGCAGTGATTTATTCTCAGTGCTTACGTTTAATGAATGTTCACTGACATACATTCTACTCGTGCTGTTATATCCACCTACCTCATGTACATGATACAACCGGCTGTAGAAACCATATTTATAAGATCAGATGAGGTAAGATGGACTTTATTAATCCCATGCCTTACTTGTTACAGCAGATCACAATATACAAGGTGGATACTAAAATCCTCATATATGAATAAATAAATAAATAAATGTTGCCGTCCCTGTGGTTCAGCTCATACAGTGGGCTCCCCACATTCGAAAGGTTCAGTCCTTCCTGCAGCGGCCTGGTTCTGATCCCGGCCTGTGGTCCATGGACGTTTCCTTTGCTGTGTCATCCAGAGTTCCCAGTGAGTCCTCAGTGAGTTCATTCAGCCACGTTTCTGTCATGCTACACTTTCTATGCTCAGCTCCTCTATCTTACTATCTTACTTACCTTGCGTCCATGATAGACGGTACTCATGGTTTGTACCGTCTTTAGATCCAGCTCTGCATCCCCATTTTCTAATCCTCACTTCAGCATGGATCTACTGTCTTGCCACAGAGAGTATTCTAACGCTGCCTGATGCTAACAGCTGTAAACAAGGAAGCCGTGGCTTTATTTGAATGGGTCAGTTATGTGTCATGAAGTATGACAGAAAAAAGGCAAATCACTGATCTCCATAGTTCAAGTCCATGTTTGCACAAAATGGATGAAGACTAGTGTCCACAAAACCCCCCAAAAGTACTAAAAACACAGAGTTACTGTAACTGGCAGCCATCCTTATGGCGCCATGGCAACATCTAGCATCATCCTTTGCACTCTGCTCCATTGTACTATCACCAGTTCTTTTATTCAGTGTACAAATGGAGTTGTTGTGGTGTTGTTCTGTTTCTAACTGTGTTCATGTCTGTTTGTACTGTACATTGAGAGCAAGGTGCATTCACAGTCAACTTCTTCGTGTGTGATTGTGATTCTGACACAGTGGTCTGCAATAGAAGATAACACGAGGAATTAAATAGAGAAATACAAAATAAAAATATAGTCAACTGGTTGAAATATGCAAAACCATCAGTATGTCACAGGAGGAACCTTTTGAGTCACTTCATTCACTGATGCCATAACACACAGTGTTTTACAGCAGTAAAGCATGCAGTATAGATGAGTGAGCTGAAGTCCTATGGAAACACACACATATTGTATATATATTTATGTATTATGTTGCCTTTCATTCTCCTCTCCATACAATCCAGGATTAAGTTAACCTGCATTCAGCCTCCGATCTCCTCTTCTGCAGACTCCCAATGCTCGGCGTGCAGTCAGATGCAGCGATGTGCTTACGCTCACACACTCCGGCTGCTGCTCGCAGTGACTGAGACGTCAGTTCATGAGTGCAGACACCAGGCGTGTTCTCCTGTGAAATAATATTTCTGTAAAAAAAAAAAAAAAGATCCCAGGATGCATCAAACCCTCAGCAGCGCATCAAAGGTTTGCAGCTCTGGCTGAGTGTGTGAGAAAAAGCGTGTGTTACATCACTCACATGAATGGAGCCACACTCGTCCTGACCTCTCTGAACTGACTGAATGAAGTCGATCTGTTGCTGTTGTCTGCCACTTTGAAAGCTGAACGAACAGGAAAAGGTTGGTGCATGGTTTTGTTTGCGTGTGCAGCACAAAGAGAGCGATGTCACACATTCAATAGCATGAAGAGAAATTGTTTGTTTGTGTGAGACAGCCGCTAACGATGCTGTATTCCCGTCTCGGTGGCGGAGGCGAGACGCCGCTACAGGCGAGATGCATTCCTGTCTGTTCTTTTTAAAGTCGCGTGTTTTGGGCTCATTATCTTAAGAAGCTAATCCCAGCGGACCGGGGGCAAGTTTCCATAACAAAGCAAACATTCTATAAAAAAAAAGGTATAATGAACTGACGTGTCAAATTCTTTCAACGGCCTCATTAAAACCATCAGTAGGCGATGTATGAGTGAAGACTTTTCAGCCTCAGAACATTGGGGAAGGCTCAGATTCTGCCTCTTCTCTCTACATTAAAGCTTACTCTGTCAAACTAGAAGAAGATGCGTCAGATGACAAGCTGAAGCCCGGCAGAGTATGATGTAATATTAGTCCTATGATATGCACATGATGATGAGTTTCTCATTTCCTACTAATCAGTGTGGCTCTACAAACTGCTTTACCAGCCAAAACAGGTGTGGTTTCCCTGACACAGCAGAACAGTGTAACATGTCGAGATCAAATTACAAATCTGTCCTCATCAAAAGAAAGATTGCATCCACCAAATAGTGATGATGGAGAGATAAAAGACCTGTAAATATATTAGACTTTAAAAAAAAACATTGATGGGATGTTCATGTTGGCAACATGTTATTCTTAAGCAGTTGCTAATTGATGTATGCAGCAGTTTTGATAGACGCATCAAGCAGCAAAACACATTTTTTATAAATGGGGGATGCTTCTGAAATTTGCCATGGTCCTTGCGGAATCACAATCTAGAACAGGCATAACCAGCTCCATGCAGCAGTGCATGGTGGAATTTAGATGTTAGTCAGTGTAGCATCAAAATACTTTACAAGCTGTCAAGGCAAAAGAGTTGAATGATGTTTTCAGACAATTTCTTAAAAGCTTCATCCATGCTCAGTTTGTCTTTCTGGGAGTCTGTCTTTGAGCGTATGTCTTTCTTTACTACTTTCTTACAGTGCAGACTCTTTGCTGCTCGCTCTTAGTTCTGCTTTTATTATTTTGCTAATGTTAAATTATGGACAGTGGCTCCTGGATACATCTAAATCACCAGAACTTTCATTATAAAAGATACAGTTTCAACACTTTTATTACTTTTCCATTATTACGCTTGTGTGTCCTACCAGCAGCACAAATCTTGTGACTGGAAACAGTGACGGGAAACCTGGGATATAAGTGAAGCAGAGGACTTTAACAATCTTCAGAAATCTACAGTAAATTGCATTTCTTTGTAAATGTGACACCTCTGCCTGCTCTGTACCATTGTATTACCTGTACTATCATTTGGCAGACCACAGGGAAAGCTAATGACTGGTTTTTCAAACATTGACTGTGGGTGATGTTGCTGTCAAAGATGTAAAAGGCATGAGCATTATGAACACTAAAATATACGGCTTTCCAAAGATATACTCTGTGACATGACAGAATCCTACATGTTCTGTTTTCAGAGGTGATCATCAGTGACCGTCCACATCCAGCTGAGATTTTGCAGCAGATTGTTGACACTTATACCCTCCATTCTGTACATGTTATTGACAATTCTATTTTTTTCTGGGACCTCAGACATGGTACATTTTTTTTACTTTGCCTTACCAATCAGAAATACTACTAAACTATTCCACCTGAGGGAACAGATAATGACTCAGTGACTCAGGAAGATGCAAGTGATGCAGGAAGTAAAATGTACCCATCACCCATCTGTTCTCTCTGCCACGGACGGGGAATCACAACAATACCAAGACATTCCACAACATACCAGAAACATTAAAATAGAGCCATCTCACGAGGGGGATCAGAGAGATGGTCCTCACCCCACATGAGAACAACCACTTATGGATGGATCGTATGGATTCACCTTCTTCACCCCTAACCCCATCTAGACCTTGTGTTAAACAAATGACTTTAAAATACTACTGTTGGTTAATAAAACATGGTGTTGGGCCAAAATACATTTCTGATCTGGTGTCACCGTGAATCAAATGAATTGTCCAGACCTCTTAGGTGGCCTTGGAAATGCCTGCTTACTGTCCCTAGAGTCAAAACTAGCACAAAAAATAGCATTAAGTTTTTATGTATCATAATCTGGATCAACCTCTTAGAAAACCTGCCACTGTGTTTTATTAGGCCAAGTAGTGTTTTAGCTGTTATTTGCAGAGGAGTGCATACACACCTAGTATAAATGCTCACAATGGCACAAATCACAGGCTAGGAGGTCTATGTAGGCTCTACATAGAACAAACATTTGAAAATGAAAAGTTATAAGGATCAGGGGAACTTTGCATCAGTGTATCATCCACCATCACATCAAGCGTTGCTGTTGCGTCAAGACTTCAAGGCCCCATCAATCAATTGGCATGCTGGTCTGGCTAACTATTGTTGAAGGTCCTTCTTTTGGTCCCTGTAATTGTTTTTTTCAGTTGTTGTTTTTTTGAGTTTGTTTTTATGTATTCAGTATTTCTGTCTCATCCTGCTTTTGAAGCACATTTGAGGACCACACTGTAAGAAGTGTTTATCTCCATGGACCACTGCTGCTTTAGTTTCTCATCCAGACTGAAGTTCTGTTTTGGCCGTCACAAAGTTTTAGCTTTGCTTAATTATTGCCAGTGATGCTCCTACTGGTTTGTTCACAGTAAGTCACAGTAGGAACCCATATGGAGTTTTTATAAAACATATTTTCTGACAAACAAATGACAGGAAGTTTGTTTCAAAATGATCATTGGTTTTGACCTAAACTTTTAACTTTATTTTAGCATTGTCAAAATGTTGCAAGCTTTTTACCTGATAACATAATCTCTAAAATATGTTTAGAGATGTGTTTAATTAATTTAAGTATGATAGTGGCAAAATACCAAATCCAGAATCTAAATGTACAAATTCAAAACTAAAATAATCAAATAATCAGGCAAGAGTTATGTGCTCTCAATTTAAAGATGTATGTTCTTATTAATGACCTGTTTGAACAAAGTTGTAAGTTGAGATGTTGTGTAAAAGTGTGTGAAGCAAAGTGTGTTGAAAATGTATTCAGTATCTCTGAAGGCTGAAGTGAACTTTTTGATTTTCACGTTGTATCTGTAAAGGACTGCATGTCTCTGTCAACAGAGGCACTTCACAGAACCATTTTACATTATCTGAATTTAAACTACAAGCAAGACCTGGTAAGAAAGCCTGCCATGTTACCTGTACACTGTATTGTATGAGACATCTGCAGCGCTGCTCTCCAGAGTGAGGAAGCAGCTGGTGGGACTGCGAGCTTGTTCTGGCACCTTTTTATTTGGAAAGCAACTCAGGGCGTGGATGTGATATTCTGCTGGAGGTAATTGACTTGTCTTATTAATCGTGATGTTTCACAGCACTGCCAGGAGACAGACAGACAGATAGACGGATAGATAGACAGATAGTTAGTTAGACAGCTGGTCCCTCATCAGGTTGATAACAGCCCTTTATTAGCTGCATGTTGATGCCTCCAGTCTGCATCCATAAGGCTGTAAACATGTTTATTTCTGCTGTGAAGTTGGACATTTTAACATGGGGACCTATGTGGACTGACTCGTTCTGTAGGCAGCCTCAAGTGGCCAATTGAGGGACTACAGTTTTTGACACTTGTGTGTAGGCTTCATTTCACAGGGACGGAGGTTGGACACTGGGCCTCTTCACCTCTACCTCTACACCAGCCAAGTCACCATCCACCAGCCACTGAGCAGCTCAGTTCATCACATGTACAAGTACCAAAGTTGAATATATACTTCAGGCATAACATAATAGCCGACCATGGAGTAAGATGTGGTGCATAATGTAACTGAACCACCACAAACACAATGGAGACATGTTGTGATTATGTTAGCTTTGTCCAACACCAGCTGGGCAGAATGCAAAACTTCCCAGGGGCTCTGGAAGACACAGCTTAATTGAATAGCAAAAAGGCTAGTAACATGAGCAAGCACCAAACCCACCCAGGTCACAGTCTGTTTGTCCCCTCGCCATCGGGGAAAAGAAATAGAGTCATGAAAGCCTGATCTGTGGTGCATTGTGGTTTTATGATACTGAACATTTTTTAATTACATGTAAAAGCCCAACGAGGGGCATACTGTTATGGCTCATCAGTTTCATACTTTATATTAGAACTGTGTTAAATTACACTGCCTCTAACAAAAATAAATGCAAATTCAAATCAAGTTCCTTTATTTATTAATATAGATAGAAGATGATACTTTGTCGTATTTATCTTGTTTTTATCTGTTTGTCCATCGCTGCCTCTCTGCCAAACATAATCCTGCTGTATGCCTATGACAAATAATCACCATCTTATCACCAAATGAATCTGTGGAGTGAATATCGGATTCCCAAATTTCCCTTCACGACTGCACAGCATCAGTGCCCCCCCCGCCCACACAAAGGACTGTCAATAAGTGCCTGTGGTGTGTGGAGTAAGAGCTGTAGGCGGGCTCTGAGATGGAGGAGGGCATCTGAACCCTATTAACCCTCCTCAGCCTCGAGTCTCTGGGCAGAGACGCAGCCAGGAGAGAGGAGGAAGAAACAGCTGAGAGCCAACGTGCTGACAAACTGGAAAAAATGAATTTCAACAAGGCGGTCCAGAGCGTGCAAATTGACAGCAAGGGAAAAATTAATAGTATCTGTAATGTGGTGGCGTGTTCCCCACCGTCATGCAGAAGACTATAGGAAATGGAAAAACAGATCTAGCCTCCAGCTGTATGCTGGAAGGCAGCATTTATTTTAAAGTATCAGTTCAGGTTAAGAGTGGAAAGCCGAGATCAGCTAACTGCTGCTTTGAACAGGATGCTGGAACTGTTGAGAAAATGGTCCAAGAGCAATCCAGCTCCATAAAGGGATACTTCACCTCCATTCCCAAGCCTCTGAGCACAGCTCTTCCTCACACAGCTACTGAATTAACATAACTTCTTCTTTGCAGGCAGAATATTACAACTGTTGACAGAGAATAAGATGTGGAACAATGGTATGACTGAACATCCTCAAACACAGTGAGCACACAGGTGGTGGTGCTCCTCCCTTCCTGGTGTTTCTCATTGTTTCATCTCCTGTCTGTCTCTCTCTGTTGTGTGTGTCGCTGGGTGTGGCCTCCGGTCTTCCTCGCACCTAGATGTCACCTCGCCACCTGCTTTTCATCATCCAATCAACACCTGCTGCGTGAAAGACCGACTCATCCTCCCAGACGCTGCTGGATCGTTGAGTCTCCTTAATGTAACGGCTGAACTGTCAAACCTTGCCTGTTAAACATTGTTGTAGGCAACTGTACTGGCTTAGTTTCTTAAAGACGTTTCATCTCTCACCCAAGAGGTTTCTTCAACTTCTTCTTCAGCTGAAGAACCCTCTTGGATGAGATCCAAAACATCTTCAAGAAACTAGTTGCCTACGACAACCTCCAAAGGGAATTATGACATATGGTATGGATGACTGAGAATATTCACAGACCTGTTGAACCTTACTATGCTTCATAGATATCCATCAGCTGTGTCTTGTACCAGCACTTGCTCTTGAAGTTTTCTACCAGCACTCCAACGTTCTGGGTCTTCTCACTTCAAGATGTTATCCACACATTTTCCTCAAGAGTTGCCCTTCAACCTTTGGTTCAAATAAGCTGGTCAGACTGATTCTGGTCTTCAGTTGGTGTTCATTTTGGGTCACTACCGTTCACTACATCAAAATATGTTGAAATGCAAAGTCGTTTTTGTTCCCAGTTGGTTTTCAACACCACTTCACCTAAGAGGTAATTTGATTGTCACAATTTCATGTTGAATTTGGAGAGAGGCAGCTATTTATAAAGCTACTGTCGTTGTAATAATGTTTATTGCAAAGTTATAACATAGTTTGAGTGATGTTATCACATTGCACTACAGCAGAGGCTGGCGTCGGTGTGCAGGGGGCAGTAACAGCAACATTATAAGAAATGTTTGGAGAAATGGCGTCAGTTTGTCTGTATGTACATTCAGTCTTATGAATCCAGCCTTCATATATCATGAACTGTGTCATAAAGAATTACAGAGTCAAAGTGAGGCTTATGGAATAAAGACAGGCCGTCCTTCTCCAGCCATTACACTGCTTCAACATCTACCTCATAATGATAAGTTCAAGCAAAAAAGTTGTATTTACACTTGAACTGTCACTTTACTTGCTTGCAGTGAGGCACCAGGGGGATAAAGAGCTGCTCCTGCTCTCTCTCTCTCTCTCTCTCTCTCTCTCTCATCTGGCCTGGTTCAGCATGACTGCTCAGTCTGATTGTCTGTAATTGTTTGGCTGCTGCAGCTATCAGCCCTTGAGACGGGGGCAGAGTTGTGCTTCAGTTTTCGCTGCTTGCCCTTTGTTTTCTCAGTCGGTGTGGAGAACTTTTGTTTTTTCGACGGAACATGGCCAGGTGTTAGAGGTACACGATGAACACAGGCGCATATACATCTGCATTTGTGTGTGGGTGGGTGTGTTTCAAGGAACAAGAGTATACTCCCCTGGTGCCTGCATGGTCCTGCACTCCCATGGAATCAGGCTTTCAGCAATGCAAAGTAAAATAGCCTCAGACCTTGTATGAATTCTATTAAAATTAAACATGGTGCACATAATTAGTTTATGATTTATAAATGCAGCAGATCTGACCAACAGTCTTTAATATTAAATCCATTACACAAAACGATAAAGACGTGGAATACGATGCAAAAAATGTAACCTTGGTAAGAGAGAAGGCAGCAGCAGCAGAGGCAGCAGCTCAGTGGAGTGCAGGAGGTGGAGGTGGAGAGGGTGTTAATATAGCTGACATCTCACTAGAATATGTAAATGCAAGCAACACACAAATAAAAATGAAGAGTATGTAAATCCATCTGTGCTATTTTTAAGGCAGATCATTTCCCCCTCAAAAGTGACTCAATCCAGCAGCTGGCACAATCAGCCTCTGCTAACACGTCTCCATCTCCATCTCCATCCCTTCTTTGTGTAATCATGCCTTAAATGCAAGCACATATGCTAAAATGACACAAACTGTGACTTCAGTCTGGTGCTCCTCACAGAGCATCTGTCTCACGCAGAATGCATCAAACCTGCTCCTAAAAAACAGGTGCGAGAGCGTGAGCGAGTCTGACCCTGGGCCGTTTTTAAAAGGCAGAGTTGACGTGAATAAAACAGTTCACGTCACACAGTGTTTTCTGCACAAGATCAGCATGTGAACTGAAAGACCAGCACGGGTCAAAATGAAGTCCTGCATTCAAAATCTAGATTACTTTATTTTAAGTACCCAGAATATGAATAAATTTGTATAATATGTTTCACTTTGCTGTATAATCACAATATTACATTTGAGGGCGTGCTTTGCCTTAATATTGGCATGGCAGTGATGTGACAATATCAGTAAAGTACACTGTGCTAAGAACAGGTGGAAATATTCTTGCTACTGTATACTATATACTCCTTTCCCTTATAAAGAGTAAAACTGAACAATACATCATGTTTAGAGGTCGTCATATATTTTTGAATGTTGCAAAATAACTAGTAAGTCAAGGATTCAGATACTAAGATTGGAGTAAGCTATATTTCCCTCTGTACTTGGGTGGGCACTGAACCAAACTCATACCAGTACAAGTTGACAACAGTATCACAGCTTGATATTAGTGCAGAGACAACCAGGATGAAAAGGAAACACCAGAATGGTGCCCAGAAACAACACAATAAACTAAATAGTGCAGCATTCGGTGCCAAGCTGCTGGAGGCCTGCAGATTTGTCTTTCGGTACTGGCATGAGCAAACGTTTGGCTCTAAAAACGTGCTCACAAACACAATACATTTATACAGACGCTGACACAGATAAATGTGTGTGTGTGTGTGTGTGTGTGTGTGTGTGTGTGTGTGTTTGAAAGCCTTAGTGCAAGTTTCTGTCTCTTGATGCCCTTCAGGAGCAACAAGCCTCCCAATCACTGTCTGTGAAATCAGTGTATCTCTCCAGAGAGCAAATTTTTCTCAGGCTTTATTTAACCTCCGCTGCCCTCAGATAAGTCACTGCTCCATGATTTAAGACTTCAGATTTTTTTTCTTGAACAATACATACATACTGTAAATCACTACTGAAAGGCAGGGGAGAATCATTTTAATGAATGATTCCATTAAATGTATAATACATTCTTTTTTTTCTTTCATAAATCTTTCACTGTGTGCTCAAACTACTTCATCCGCTCCCTCAAAATGCTCATTTGTGTCCTGACTTTATTTAATTTCTTCCCATAAATGAATAATAGGTGTGTTAGAACATTACCTCCAATTCATTCTCTGTGTCAGCGGGGCCCTGAATGCACCATGCTCATTATGGACTGCTTGGATTAATTGCACTTTGGTCTAAAAAAAAATGTGAACATACTGCTTTGACTGTCACACACATCATTGTTTTATCTTTAAATGTCACACAAGAAAAAACTGATTGAATCTTTTATTGTCACCAAATCCCAGAAAAAGATCAATGTGTTAGTCTGAAACCAATGGGCTTTGAGCTGAAAACCATAAACACCATACAAATAATAGTTAGGAAAAAGTGCATTAGTTGGGGACTATTTTCAGCCATGGATTAATACACATTTATGTCATAGGACAATGTATGTATGCTTAAAAATCTGACTGAATTTCCAGTTTGATTCACTTAAACATACAGTCTGCTGCTGCAGCTTCTATTTCTGTCTACCATCTCCCATGAAGCACGAGGACCTTTGACCTCTCACCAGGCTCTGATTGGCTTTCAACCAGATAAACAGCCACCAATTAGCTGACACCAGATTTGAGATGTGGGCAGCAAATCTGGCAAGGTGTGGGACTGACTAAAAATAATCTTTTTTTTAAGGATGTACAGATCCAACTTCTACTCTCATGATATTTTGATACCTTATAACTTATCAAAGCCCCTCAATATGGGACAAGAGATGCTTTGGCACTATAAACTGAGTTGGCAGCCCATGACTTAAAGCAACATTGTGTAACTTTTCTACAATAAAATAACAGATTTTAAATCTTGTTGATGCTATACTGACTGTCAATCCTGTTCTCACGCTGTAACTTTGCGCACCAGGTCGGGAGAAGTGTGTAACTCTTTACAGCACTAAGTCAGACACTGCCAACTATTTGACTGATTTAGGTGAAACTGGATTTTTTATCTGCTCCGCCTCAACCCTGATATAGAGTTTACTGATGGTCAGTGATGTAAACTGATGTGAACTGTTGCTGCTGTTAGCAGTTTGTTAGCCAGGCTACCCAGACTGTGAGCTTAGAGCACTGGGGGAATGTTAGTATTTGTAACATAGGTGTTTTGGACCAATGAGAAGAGGAGGTTTTCAGGCCTGGGTCACGAATGCTTAATGCAAGCAGAGCCAGTGTCATGCCATACTGGGCTCAACAGACTCGGATGCGGATGTGGTAGAGACACTGAGTATGGTCGAACAGTCAAAATATGTACCTCCTAAGTCCTTCCTCAGACTTCCTCAGTGCTCAGAGAATCCGACTGCACTTACACCAGGCCACATCATTATGCAACGGCGTTTTGTAGTTCTAGTAGAACTACAAAACGCACATCGGAGATACTTCTCCCTGTATGCGCTTACAGTGTTGTTTCTTGCAGGAAATATAATGGCTGCTACGTTAATACTTACTTACTCACTTACTTACTTACTCATTTCACTCAGTGAGGAACCTTCCGAAGCAAAACAGACTGTTTGACCGGACCTTAAGAGACACAAGAATACATTGATGGAGGAAGCAAAGAAGAGAAAAAGGAGAGAGTGAGTGAGCAAGAAGCTGCCGGACAAGAGTAAATGTGGGACTGACTTTTAGTGGTTGGTGAGAGCTTGGTGAAATAAAAGGCTGAAAGACAGAAGCCGAGCTGGGCTGACTGCTGCTGGACTAGTCAGTGATATTAGCTGCTGCTGTGTGTTTGATCAGAAGTAATGTAATCAGAACAAATACTCGAGTACAGCTAAGCATATTTACCACAGTGGGATTATACTGTGGAACTGGAGGCGACGAATCACAACAATTACTTAAAAATCTATACCCAAATGTCAATATCAACACTGATAATAATTCAGTGCATCTTTAGCCATGTTGATGTCAATGAAGGAACATGCAGTGCAGTGTGATGACAATGGAGCTCTACAGCACAGATGATGAAGATATATCAGGCTTGTTGGATACAGTCAGTGTTGGGTTATTGAGGTCTGTTGATAATATGAAAAACACGTTGTCAGACTTCTCCTTTGAAGCTCAGCAGCATGGCTGCAAGCAGCTGTAATGACCTAAATGAGGACGAAGTCATCTGAGAGGACAAATTAGAAATATGATAGCATCAATTAGTGATTTAACGGAAGCAATTAAGTAATCTGATGGCACAAATTATGATGGAGAATTAGGATTTGAGGACAGAATGTTCCTTGTTTGCTTGTGGCTTGTTGTTGACATGAGCATATAGCACACAGCATGACTCCACATCCTGCTGTCCTCTAACACTGCAGCTCTGCAGCTGTGCAAACTCACAGGAATTTTTTTACCCCCCACATGAAACATCTTCCAGTTCATTTGACACACTTCCAATGTGGTTATGTAATGCATTATTCTATTCTGTTTGTTCTATCAGTCACTAATAACTAATTATTGACTGGAATTTGGCGTTTCATGTTAAAAATGCAATCGTTCATCCAGTAAAAGACGCCATCATTAGGCCCAAAACCAATTTAAAAAAATATGCAATACTGGCAGAGCAGCAGTCTGCTTTTATGATCTGAAATGAGTTGCATGAGGACGAAAAGAAGTTCAGTTAAAACATCTCAAACTCTTGTTTGATTCTCTAAAACTCCTTTAAATTATATTCATGCTTGCTGTATGATGTTGCTGTCTTTTTATGTGTGGTGTTTATTAGTAGATGTTTCATTCTTCAAAAAATGAATGCTCATTTCCGTTCTCCTGTGTTATGTGGTTAGAGGTTGGAGTTGCATTCATTGAGTTTATGGCACTAATAATCAGGTGACATTAAACCATTTAAAAGATTAGTTCACAACAAGAAGATGCCAGAATTCAGGACTTATGCATTTGAATTACATAGAAAATTTCCATCCATTTGAATGACATAGGTTTAATATAAATTAACTAACAAACTTAATGTGTAGCAAGTAATATGATTTATGTAATAGTACTAATAAGCTCAGTGTGCTTCCACTACACAGTAGTATTACTATAACAATATTAATAAAGCCAATTTGTTTGCACAAACCCAACAGTGAAAATGAATGCAGTCATTTTGAGTTTATTAGTACAATTACATAAATCTTATTATTTGCTTCACATTAAGTGTATTACTTAATTTATATTAAAACCATGTAATTTAAATGGATGGAAATTGAAATGCATAAGTGGCCTAAATATTTTTTCAGTGTAGAATTAAAAGTCTCCTCGTCTCTTCACACAGATCTGACGGTTTCATCTTTCATCTCAAACTTTTCCATCACAGCCAACCATAAAACTTTGTTGTGATATTATATTATTATATATTACAAATTAAGCTCAAAAAAAGTAAATGAATGGACACCACTTCACATCACGCTCCATTAACCTCTGTTCCTGAAAGACAAGAGTCATAAGTCATAATCCTTGTCAGATTAATATTAACATAGGTCGGTCATACATTTATCACCATAATTGACAGATAAAACTATTGGTTTGGGAAATAGGAGGTCTCAGCCCGACGGTGACGATGTGTTACAAATCAGTACAAAACTAACCATATGTCCAATAACGCACTGATAACTAAGACAAATAACTTGTAGTTTATTTTCATTGAAAATAAAAGCTCTGTGAGTTATCAGTTCAACTCGCTAACTTACCCATCTGGAGTCCATGGTACCAAACTCCATGAGCACCAGTTTGAGGTGCTCATGCACCACTGTAGATGACCTGATAGACTTCTACTGATGCTTTGGTGCTGTTGGGTCTGGGCTCTTTCCTGAAATGGTGTCAGAGCGCTGAATTAACAAACACAACAAGACAACAGAATGTGTACCCTCAACAGAGAGGCAGCCATCTGTGGCACCATCCTAAATAAAAGTGAAAAGGAGTAGGACTTAAAGCAGGACAGGGGTCATCAGTGGCACCCATCTGTAAATCAGCTGAGCAGATTGGAGTTTTGTGAGGCAGCATCACAAAGCAATTTGTACGGATAAGTGATTTCTGTTTTCCTCCCGTCTTTTAGCTGCTAAAAAGTGGGATGGGAAGAGAGAAGATAGATTTAGCTGTCACAGAAGGTCAACTCAACAGGCAGATTGAGACTAAACTTGGAGACTTTAGTCAGCTTTGCAGCTCAGACCAGAGCAGCACTGAGAGAGAGAATTAAGCCTGACCTTTACTTAGGTACATGTAAATGCAATTGGAAAAGAGCAAGTTGTGTCTCAGTAAATTGTCTCGCTGACTACTGCGGGAAAAATATTCTTCTGCTGACTTCTACCAAAGCAGAGACCCTTAGGCAATCTGCAAGCAAAAAAACACCTCAAACCTTTGGATAATGAAGATGGTAGAGTTAGACGTTTTCATGGAAGGTAGAGCTGATTCTTTCTAACAGATGAATTGGAAACGAAGGTTTCTCGAGGCATTTCTCTGAACGTCGACACTTAAATTTTTTATCAGAGGATGTGCCGGAGCCTCTCCTATCTCAAAGCTTCCTGCGCTTACATCTACAGCTTCTTGAAGTTTGATCCTCAAAGGCACAAATCAGTCAGTCTTGCTCCTAAAAGCGCTTTTCAACTGGAGAACAATTTCCTAGAGTGTGTTTTGAGAAGGAGCAACTTTCCAGTTGGGGGGGTCGGGGGGGACAGGAAAAAATCTCTTATTTCCCGGAGGAATCCAGCAGACCTGGAGAAAACAACAACACAACAGACTTGTAAGTAAAAGCATGGGATTTATTAATGTGGGTTTTCAGTTTGCACTTCCTGCAGACACTGCAGACAGTGATGGGGTTTACAGTATCAGGACTGGCTGGTTGCTTTAATGGCCTGAGGGTCATCAGAGAAGACTCTTTTTCTTAACATCATTTAATAAGTGAAAATGGAAAGGTTAAAGGAAGAGAGGAAAGATGTAGGAAGAGGGGATTAACCTTTTTGTGACCTTTACCAGTGAGTGTAAGGACAATTAGCCTCACAGATAGCCACACAGGACTAAGGTTGTTGCAGGTTCAATAGCTAGAAAATTCCCAGATAGCAGACCAACACTGAATCAACATTGAATCAGTGTTGATGCATCAATGAAACATTGAATCAACGTCGCTCAACATTTAAATATAACATTGGTTTTTTATCAGGTTTGCACCCTAAAATAATGTTATTTCAATGATGAAAAATTGATCAAACTTAAAATCAATCGCTGTTTTTTTATTGAACCAACATTGAAATAACATTAATAAAACCATTCCCCAGATAGCAGACCAACACTGAATCAACATTGAATCAGTGTTGATGCATCAATGAAACATTGAGTCAACGTCGCTCAACATTGAAATATAACATTGGTTTTTTATCAGGTTTGCACCCTAAAATAATGTTATTTCAATGATTAAAAATAGATCAAGACAAACTCAAAATCAATCGCTGTTTTTTCATTGAACCAACATTGAAATAACATTAATAAAACCATTCCCCAGATAGCAGACCAACATTGAATCAATGTTGCCATGCTATCTGGGTTGGAGTACTGAATGGTAGTGGTGTGTCGGTCGTGAACGTAACGTTCAATATGAATGAATCTTTTCTACAACTCGGGAAAAACGAGTCGTCTCAGTGAGTGATTTGTTCTTTTTCATGCAGTACGTTCTCCTGCCACATGGCAGCTGCATGGCCGCTCAGGTTGTGTGTCGAGCAGTAAGCACAAACAGTTCGTTCATTTGGATCGTTCATTTGTCACGTGACAGGAGGCTGTGTGAGGAGCAGTTCATTCGGCAGTTTGTTCAGCAGTACGTTTATTCGGTTCGTTCATTTGTCACGTGACAGGCCACTCAGGCTGTGTGAGGAGCAGTACCCACAGCAGTATGTTCATATGCAGTGTTCTTTCAGTTAAAAGACTCGAAGTTCCAAACACTATTGGATGGATCGGCCTTTGACAAGTCATCTGGTCTAAAATATTAGCATTAACCTTTTTCACCTGACTCAACAAACACACCTCTCTTGAAGCCGATCATTGTTTTGGATTGTACCAGACTGGAAAAACATGGCTGGCTAACATGGAAATGTGGGTAAATTCCCTTAAAACTGATCAAATTAAATCACTGAATATATTTTAGGTAATTAAAAGCCACTCATGGTTTGTGTTATGACATATTAGATGAAGGTTTGGGGGCTTTAAGAAGCAGTGAGTCGAGTCTTGTCAGATAAGTGATTGCCCTCTGGCCTGTTCACACATCTTCACTCGACAAAACAGTTCCACCAATTGTTCCCTACACACTTTTAGCTATTCTGCTCATTTCCATCTGAATTATTAATCTGAGACACCACTAGAGAAGCTTTGCATGAATCACTGCAGGATCCTGAGGAGGTCTGTCATGCACAGGTACCACGGCGAATTCCCCACCATAGCTTCCCCACAATGCAGCAATAGACCGAAGAAGCACAAGAGTTCAGGCTTCGCCCATGTTTAGTTTTGTTAATTAATACATTTAGATGTAGTGACGTAGCCCTTCATGCAGCCTCCTCAATCCATCTTCTGTCTCAAGCCTACTTTGTTCTGATTTCTGAGCTGTGCTGTGTACATCAGGGTAGTTTCAACTTCAAGGAAGCCTAGTGATACAACATGACTGGTAATATGTGGTGCTGGATTTGATGAATTTACTGTTTATGGGACCACAAATGAGACAAGATCTAGACTCAGACTTGGACGCCTCCAAAGTGTAATGTTTCTGTGAGCCGGGCCTCGCTGATAACTGGACAAAAACACACAACATTTAACTGGGACTGGACCCAGTTGACTTGTGGTTAGCGGTCAGCTACTTAGCAACAAGTAACGCTATATGTCCATCCGTAAACTTAAATCTTAAATCACAGGGAGTTGAGAGTAGAAAATCTGAAAATATAACTTTACTTAACACACATAAAAAGCACTTTCTGCACAGCAAACAAAAACCTGAACATTTGTCCTGAGCAGAGTGGTGGATGAACACATCCTTGTGGACATGCTCAACTATCATGTGTCTAAGGCAGATGACAGTCAAAGAAGTCAGTGTTGGCAACATTGCATTCAGTAGTATTTCACACACTCAGAATTACAGTACAATAAATATGGTGGTGTTTGTGCAATAAACATGGAGCCGTCTCTGACAGAGCCCTGGTTTCCTCATACTATGTCAGCTTGTTCACTTGATCAAAGTGACTCACAGGGTTAGCTGCAGCCAGCTGCTTGTTTATGTCCTGCCCTTCATCTCCAAGTTGGAAAGTAAGAGGTGTCAATCAAAAGCTGGTTTGGTGGGGATGGTGTTTGTTTTCCACTCACACAGGTGTTCACTCTTCTCCATAATTAGACTGCCTAACAGGGCTGTGTAGGCGTGAACAGACTGCGTTTGATTGACATCTTCATCCCCAACTCTCCTACACCTTCGTAGGCAGGTCAAATTATACCTTTATAATTCTGTTTTATAATAAATGGACTGAGGTGACCCCAGTCAAAGTTAAGCTGCCACAGTAACACCTGTGTGGGTGTGCAGAGCCTTTATGAGTGTGCAGTATGATGATTAAAAAATAATTATTATGTTAGAACATGTCAGCTTTTTCTGCAGTAAAATGCGATGTTTTAAAAAGCTACGTGAATGGCAGCAGAACAGGCTGTAAACACAACACATCTGACAAATGACATAACACATCACATCTGACAAATGACATAAACCAGTCACAGAGAGACTTATAATTAATTACATTTCTAAGGTTTTAATTTGTTAATATGCTTGGTGGAAAAGGAAAATACATTTTTTAAATTTTTTCTATTTTGTATCATCTGATACGAGCTTAAAGGAAAAGTTCCCTTTACTATGTTTTATTTAAAATATTCTTATTGATATAATATTAATACATACATGCATACATACTACACTGACCACATAAACTGCATGGATGCATCTCATTGCTCATTTCTGAAAAGCAAATTTGACCCTGTAATCTATCAGCACAGCTAGGAAACTAATAGGTAGCACTGTGGAGAAATATTAACTGACTTAGTGGTTCTGGTCACTTATTTTTAAATATGTTTACCCATGACTGCTAGTGTAATATCTTTTTTCAGTATGTGGACAGTTTGAATAGTTTTGACAGTTGAAATTTAAAATCCAATAACTAGCAGTAGCTCAGTCTGTAGGGACTTGGCTTGGGAACCGGAGGGTGGGCGGTTCAAGTCCAGTATGGATAAAGTAAGGAAAGTGGACTGATAGCTGGACAAGTGCCAGTTCAGGACCCTTGAGCAAGGCACCCAAAGCCCCCAACTGCTCTCAGGGTGCTGCTTTGTGTGGCTGCCTATCTCTCCACCATCTTTTTCCACATTTGCGTGTCTACAGTATATGTCTTGCATGCCCTGTGTGTGTGGTTGTATTTCAGGTAAAAATGTATGTCGAAAGATTTGAGTGATTTCCCCTCGAGGGATCAATAAAGTATCTCTAAACATAAAATAATAAATTTATTGATTAAATAATGCACAATTAAATATTGATTGTTGATTACTTAGCCATAATGATTTTCACACAACCCCACCACACCAAATAAGTTGCCCATCCCAATTGACCTACACAAAATATACAATGATGCTACCACTACCAATTCTACTACTAACAATAATAATATATAACATATAACCATATATCCCAAATATTGATAGTAGTTTCAGTAGTTTCCTTTATAAGAAATATATCTACTGTATATATCATGTCTAGAATAAAGTAGCTAGCCTAGCTAGCAAGTTCCAAACTTTCTGTTTTTATTCCTTTAAAATAAACTGGTGGCAGGACAGGTTGACTCGGTCAAAAGAAAGAAGCAACACAAGAAGATGGGAGCATTAAAGCAGACAGATTTAGAAAGATAACCGCGCTGCTCACTGTCACGGCACAGAAACAATATATCTTCATCACTTCTGTGTTCGCTCAACCAGATGACAAAGATAAGTTTGACAAGGTCTTAAAGAAGTTTGATTCACACTGTGTGTGGAAGAAAAGCAAGCTTTCTCTCTAACCTGAAGCTAAAAGCACAATATTGTAATTTCAGAGACTATGATTCAAGATTGAAACAAAAGACAAGAAGCTCTGAGATAAATTATTGAGAGAAACAGAAGTCAGGCGGAAAGTGCTGTAAAAATATGCCAGGCTGGTGAGCCAGAATGCCAACATGTACTATTTCTTATGAGCCAAGGTGGAAGTGAAAGGAAAACCAGCGGGGCAAGTTCACCTGAAAAACCATTATGCAAAAATGTGCTAAAAATAAGAAGAAAGAACATTGAGATGACAATGAACATTTGTTTTGATCAAGATGGTGCACTTAGTGTGCCCTTTTGTTTTTAAGGACATTGTGTTTTCTTTGTATGAAAGGTTTTATACTAATAATATCTGATTCATTAGTCAAATCCCTTGGTGAGCCATCCTTTTATTCCTATGGTCCATGTCTTTGTATCGGCCTCCCTGAGGACAGTGAGGTGATATGTTTTTTTTCCCTATCTTGAGTTTTCAGTTGTTTTAAACCTACCTCCAGTGTTTCCTTCACTGCAAACAAAATACACTGGCACTGGTCAGACTGGATAGAAAGTGCTTTGTAAAATGACAAATGGATTGCACCAACAGTTATTTAGGATTGACACAGGGGAAATGAGAACAACATCGAGGACAGCATAAAAACCTCACAGAAATACAATACTGATGGAGCGTCAGCTAAAGCAAAAAAAGGATGAAGATTTAAGGTGGCAGAGAAACGCAAGTTTGTCATCATGTCCAATAGTTATCAATCACTCCTTGGAGATAATGGCTCTGAAGATCAAGAATTATTTAAAAGAATGAACGGTAAAAACATAACAGTGGATGAAAAAAGTAAGGAAACAATTCTGACGTTATTAAAAAAGGTTATGCAATGTTCAAAGGACACGCCACATTTCAATACACCTACACCAGCTCAAGAATGAGCCTGTACTGTAGTGCATGTTCTACAGCAGGGGTAGTCAGTTCTGATTTCAGGAGGTCCGTAGCATCATCATTTTTAAATTCATTATAATTTAGTTATACATCACAATTATTTTAGATATTGAAGCAGCATTGTCATTGTATCAACATCTGCACTGTGTGAAGTCAACGACTCAAATCAAACAAAGATAGCTATAATTCAACGTCACACCTTACACTGCCTGTGATTGGCTGACATTCTTGCCCTCACCTTGACCAATCTCATGCCTAAACCCAACCAACTTTTGGCAACGAGTACTGGGGTCTGTTTCACAAAGCAGGTTCAACAAACTCTGAGTCAAAGCCTGAACTCTGAGTTGATCTACTCTGAGATAGGAAACTCTGAGTTTTCGGTTTCACAACAGCTGATTTGAGTTAGTTTAATCAACTCAGAGTAGTTTAACCTGGAGTTAAACATGAGCTCCACAGACATATAAAGCCAGCATCAATGGAGCCCAGATTCGATGATTGAACATGGAAACTGACAGAAAGAGGGCAGCATTTTTCACCCCAATAGAATTGGAAATATTAATGACTGCATATGGAGAATATGAGCATGTCTTTAGAAAGAAGTGCAACACTGCAGCGGCTGCTAAAGAGAGGGAGAGGGCATGGGAGAGCATTGCTGCTCGGGTCAATGCGTAAGTTTAAATGTAATATTTTGCAATCACAATAACTATTGAAGGGCAAATTGCATGAATGGAGCCTATTAATTTATTTCATGTAGGTGCAATCCGGCGGGGGAGAAGCGCACTTGGCAGCAACTTAAGATGAAATATAAAAACATTGTTCAAACAGGTCAGACATCTGCATGACTTGACTCTGAACTTCTTTGATCCCTTCCATAATGCTCTTTTAACACTCAAAAATGTCTTCTTTATATTGTATTAAACAATGAAGCCTGGGGCTGGGCAGCAGCAGGAGACTCCCCTGACCTCAACTGCAGAGATTGACACAGTGAGACAGCTGTTCATGAAACTCCAGAGATTTATTGTGTGGAATTCATGTGCAACAGGTTAATTTTATGTCCTCTTTATGTATTCCCAGTTACCAGTAAAAGAAATTTATAAAATTCACCTCCTAAAAAAAATCCAGAAGACCGATAAAGAAATGCTATACCTCGACCGCCAGATTAAAAAAGCAGATTTGGAAATCCAAATACTGGAACATAAATTAAAGGTGGGTGCATGGTCACATGTCAATTATGTCAATGTTAACTATTGGAACATTAACTTAACTAGCTTTTGTATTTGTAGGAAATAAAGAAGACCAACTGAAATGTGCCTCATGTTTTTATTTGTGGTGGTGCTTTAAACTCAAAAGTGATTAGTACAAATCGTGTCTCTGACCGCTCGGCCATCCTGCATAGCTGGCAGGTGGACGGGGCCTCCACATTGGAGATTATGTGTGCAGCATCACATATGATCTTGACAGTGCAGAGAATGACAGATAAATTAAATTATGAGGAAGTGCTTAACACAGTGAAACTTCTTAGTCTACATGTACCTGCACATTAATGCTGTGAATGGACTTCCTATTCACATAATCAGCCTCATTATGTGAGGGAGCCGTGATGGGAATGTGCGTACCATCTATGCAGCCAATCACATTGGGAAATCCTAAAACAAATAAAAATAATAAAAATTACTAATTCAAGTCTGAGGTGGCAGCACAATGTCATAATACAGCCTGATATTAAAGGAATTCAACAGATCTCTACATCCTTCACCTGCGATCCTGTGGAACTCTTCCTTAATGGCCCTGACAGGTTTGTGTCCAGGGAAGACAACAAATATAGGTAAAAGTCTTTTCAGGGCGAGGCAGACTCTTCTGATGGCCCTGCATACAGTTGCCTTACTCAAGTGCTCAGCATCTCCGATGTTATACAAGAAACTGCCATTGGCAAAAAAACGCAGCGCCACACACAAAATCTGCTGCGATGTGAGCGCATGACTGCGACTCGTGATGTTTGAAATGTGCGGACGGATGAGGTTGTGTATGTAAATTATAGACTGTGAAGTAAAACGGTACCGCTCAAAAAGAAAATTGTCCGGGAGGGCTGAAATATCTATGCGTGGTCTGAGTACTCTCTGCCGACAGATATGTAATTCCCTGCGCAGGATTGCTGCACCTTCGTCCACAGGATCGTGATCAAAAGGACACGCCATGTTCAAACGTTGCCTTCTGGAACTAGAGGACGTTCTGACAGCGCAGGAATGAGGAAATCAAATTAAGTATGTGGCTCTGAAAGTGGGCGGAGACAGAGAGAAACTCAGGGTTTCTTCAGGAAAACCTGGTCCCGACCAGGTTAGATTCACGGAGTATGTTACTATGGCAACTGAGCTCGAGGTTAAGTTACCTCACTTTGTGAAACAGGTTAGAGTTAACCCTCTCTCTCGGGTTTGACTGACCCTCCTTTGTGAAACGGAAAACTCTGAGTTTCCGTGATTCCAGGGTTAACAGACTTTGAGTTTTCAATAAACCTGCTTTGTGAAACGGACCCCTGGCCAATCAGAGACCGGTAGGATGTTCCTTTCGCTGAGTAGCAGTGTAAAAACACCGGTCACTGGTCAAAATGTAATCTTCACCAAAATTGAGTAAAACTTAGTGATATGTCATTTCCGGCTCTGTGTCCAGACAGGACAGAGTCTGGACCCAGAGTGGAGTGACCTTTGCCCTACAGAGTGCCAGCACTATTTCACCATTCTCATTGGGTAAATTCCAATGTGTAAATATGTGTCAAGAAAACAAGTGAGAGTCGGCTCAAAGATCTGAAGGAGAATATAAAATCGAACACTACCAAATCCCAAAAAGAGAAGAAACAAACAGGTGTGAACTATTTCAACAAACTGGATGCTTTGCAGGAGTTTGGGCAGCTGGAATTTTGCTCAGAAAGTAAGTAAAGTACTGCACCATCAATATACAACCACTGTTTCTAAGGCTCCCATTTGGCATCATCTCAGTGGGTCGATAATAGAGGGTGTGGAGGCACCAGGTTGTTTATAGATTACTTGGTGGTCTGGGGGTTTTACACAACATAATGAAAGACTGGAAAAACTCCTACAGAGAGTGGACAGAAAAAGGTTCTTGTTGGATGTCTTAGAAATTACCATCTTGTGAGACAAGCTCACAGGAGAGGAAGGTTGATCATTCAGAGGTGCAGGCCGCACTGTACATGTCTCTGACTGACAAAAAACAAGTCCTGAAAGGCACGGCAATGATAAACTTCCGTGGTAAATTAATTCCTAATCTCTCCTCAAAGGCAGCATGCTTCAGAGAGTTGCTTGAACAGTAGAAGGTGTTTGAATGAACTGCTCAACATGAAAAAGAATATACTGAAAGAGACTCTACTACTGAGCCGGTCTGCACATTCTTAGACCTCTTCAAAAGAACAAAGATCTCCACTATCGCTTCAAAAGACTGGGATTGTGAGCTGGACTGCTCCAAGCTAAGGGGGCTGGTTAACCGGATTGAAGCCAACATCAAACAGTCCTCATCCTCCTAACAGGCCTTTTGTTTTTGTTTTTTTGTAAAGAAAGGATGTGTTCTTTGTTTTCTTAAATCACAGATAGCTATGATCTTGCCTGCTTTTCCACTGCAATTCGAGAGGTAGTGCTGCTGGTTTATGGAGTCTGTCAGTCCAATTATGGTCTGCAACACACAGACCAGAAGAATTTGCAAGTTGTTATTTCACTTGTCCCATCTCCTGCTACATAAAAAAGAGGGGACACTGGTGTATGTGTCAAGATCAAAGAAAGAGACTCAAAACCTTGATGCTTGATTATAGAATGAATCTTTGGGCTTGTGTGAGGGTATGTAAAGTTTCAGTTATGTCTAATCTGAAACTTTTACTGCTGAAACGTCAGTGGATCTACTGACTGAGTCTACACACCAGTGAAATAAATGCAATGCTGGCTGATGCTTTGTGTAGGGCCCAGCACCTAGCACTAACACACTAGTCAGCTTCTCAAGCAAAAACGCACAAATTACATAGGAAACTGCACTCTGTGCTGTGGAAAGTGGTCAACCATCTCCACAGTGGATGGTCAAAATGAAGCTGCCCACAGTTCTGTTGTGTCAGAGCAGATCTGAGAGTGTTGCTCAGAAGTGTCATTTTGCAATCTGTGCGCCAGGACATGGTTCACTATATCCACAAGGAACATCTTGGCATTGAAAAAATGCAAAAGCGGAGCCAGAGAATCAGTTTATTGGCTTAGTATCAACATGGATATTGAGAAAATATGACAGTACACTATAAACAAATAAAAGAGCCAATGCTGATTGCAAACATACCAACTGAACCACAGCAGAAGGTGATTTATTCCATCTGAATGGCTAGGACTACCTTCTGGTAATGGATTATCACTCAAACTACCCCGAGGCAGCATAGCACTCCAGTACATCTACACATTCTGTCATCACACATAGGAAACACTTTAGTCAGACATGGAGTCCAACAAGGTGTGGTCAGTGACAATGGTCCCCAATACAGCTGTGGGTCAATTTAGGGAGTTTGCCAAGCAGTATGGATTTAAACAACTACCTCTAATCTGTATCCAAAGGCTAATGGACAGGCAGAACAAGGGGTCCCGATAGTAAAAGGCTGTTGAAAAAGGATACAGGGTTAGCTTAGCAAAGCAGGGAGCATCCCCTGCTGTGTGTCACAACGTGCATGACACACTCCTACACAGAAGGAAGATAAAACTCAACTTCAAACAGAAAATGATCTATGACAAAGAAACCAGGAGAATTGAAAACCTGGATGTTATGAAATGAGGGTCTTGATTCCTGGACTAAAAAGGCAACATGTCCTCGGAGATAGAGGCCCCAGGTAATTCATTGTAAACTAGTCATGTGTCGGTCGTGAACGACCCGGTTCAAAGGCTCTGGTACGTTAGCTGTTCAGCGATAGAAAAAAAAGCAGCATTTGGACGAATTTTAAAAATTGTGAAAACACAAACACACAAACAACCTTCACAGACACGAGAACTGTACATCCAACAGTCAACAGCTGTCCTTTTAAAAAATGTTTCTTGGTGTTTGTATCTGCTTTGTGTAGCAGTAGTTCTACAAGCAAGTCAGTGCATTCATTCATTGGGCGGTTTCAGAGAGTCACATGGGTCTGTAAATGCAATGAAAACAACTGGCTACAGCATTTTATTGATATTATAAAATGTAATTTTTACTTTTGAATACTTCAGTACAAAGGATGTAATGAATATATACATGATACATGTGTACACATATAAATTATAAGTTCAATCAGCGCTAAATTTGGCTGAATTATGAAAGGCATAAGTGGTAAAATGAAGAGCTGTTTGGGAGCTGAAAGAGCCGGATCTTCTTGGTGAGCTGAGTCAAATGATCTGACTCCCTGAAAAGAACTGAACTTCCCATCATTATTGTAAACAGTGAGCGGGCTCAGGAAATGGTTGCTTATGGTGAGAATTGTTGGGTCATTTATAAAGAGTACAGTCCAGTGTCATGAGATAACTTCTGTTATTTGGTGCTGAATTTTTGTAGTTGGAAACACAGACTAAAGTAATTGTGAATGTGACTTTAAATGTCGTACTGCATGTACTTAGTTTTACTGCAGTGTGATTGTGACAGAAGGCACAGCTTGTTTCAGTGTTCATCGGTGCAAAAATCTCCAGTATAAAAAATCAAAGACTATGTAAGAGGCACAAAGAGGCCAATGAAGGACTGGCCCAGCCAATTAAGTCTTGAACAATTTCCTTGAAATGGTTCTTAACGTCTACTGTTTAAAGGTCACGCCAAGTCCTCTTGTTGTTAATGCCGGCGATTTTAAAGCATCCAAATAATTACATAACCAGAGTGAGCATCCACACATGCAGATATGCAGAAGACAATTATAACTCATGCCCATAGACATTTACACAGACACACACACACAGACACATACACACACACACAAATGCTGTTAGAATGGTTTGGCCAGCGGCTGTATAGTATTACTTCAGAATCTCATTAAAGCCCGCCTGTGTCACTGCCGTACTGCACGTCATCTGGCTCAGCACAGAGCCAAGCTGCAGATTACTGCCGCACTGAAGAGTTAAAATATCATTTTTCACAGTTGCTGCAATAAAAGCCAGAATGCGAAACTGCGTCCGCCGAGCCAAGTGGTCTGATTGCAGGGTTGTTGAGGCAGATTTGAAAAATAACATGTTCATTTATTTCCAGAGTACACTCCAGTCTTTGTGTGTGTCTGATTTTTTTTTTTTTTTTCAGGAAACAAAATGAATAGAATCAGAATAAAATCTGGTGTGTCTCACATGTGCCAGAATGCTGCAACACACTAATTATTCAATGGAGAAATGAAGAAGAATTTAAACCAACAGGTACAAGATAAGATAAGATAAACTTTAATGATCCCACACCGGGGCAATTCACTTGTCACAGTAGCTCATATACAAAAGGTTGTTTATTCACAAGTAAGAAATATATAGTCATGAAGTCATGCTGGTGCTGAAGAGTCCGACAGCTGTTGGAATGAAGAACACATGGTAGATCTCCTTCCTACATGGTGGGAGTAGCAGTCTGTTTCTGAAGGAGCTGCCCAAGCCCACTACAGGCTCATGCGGGTGGAACATTAATTAATTAATTAATGTTCAATTTGATGAAGATCATTTATACATTGTTGTATTCCTTGGTCATTTACTTTACACATAGCACATTCAAAGTTGATTTTATTAATTTTTACCAATTCAGTTTAGTTAAAAAGTGACACAAAAACGGAACATTTCATGAACATATTGAACATTTTGTGCACTTAAGATTACCTAAAAACAAAACTGTTAAGTTCGCAGAGACGTGGACCCCAGAGTGGTAGTTCCTTTTCTTTTAGAAGAATCACACCAATAGATGTTCAGCATGTGATTGATAATCTCAACTCTGGTTGCAGTGCTGGTCCAGATGGTCTGGAGATTAAGTTCTTTAAAATGGCCTCACATGTTTTATCATTTCCCCTGTCTGATTTATTTAACTTATCTCTTGCTACTTGTAAAGTTCCCTTATCTTGGAAATGTGCTAGGGTAACCCCTCTTCATAAAGGGGGTGACCCTACTGATATTAATAATTATAGACCAATCTCAATTATTAATACCATAACAAAAATATTTGAAAAATTGATCTTTAATGAGTTATCCGCACATCTTAATGACCATAACATATTATCTCCTCATCAATCTGGTTTCCGTCCACACTTCTCGACCACCACTGCCCTTCTAAAAGTTACTAATGATATATTTTCAGCTATCAATAGCAATAAGCACACAGGTGCCATATTTATTGATCTTACTAAAGCATTTGATTTAGTTGATCACTATCTTCTTTTGGATAAATTATATGCCATTGGTCTTTCTCCTGATTCTTTGTTATTTTTCAACTCTTTTTTGCATCATAGAAGTCAATGTGTTTCCTTCCAAGGTTGTCAGTCTGATTTTAAGATTATTGATAAAGGCGTGCCACAAGGTTCATCCTTGGGCCCTTTACTATTCTCAATCTTCATCAATGATCTTCCACAAACTTGTTCTGACTGCCAAATTCACTTATATGCTGATGACACCGTAATATACTCCTCCAGCTCTGATATCACTCAGATTCGTCACTCATTACAATCAAATTTCAACTCAGTTCAAAATTGGTTCTCTTCAAATAAACTACAACTGAATAAGAAAAAATCATATACTATGTTATTCTGCACTCGACCTGATTCTCTGCCCTCAAATACAAACTGGTGTATTAGTTTTCTTGATGGAACAGCACTAGTAAAAACTGAAGAATTTAAATATCTGGGTCTTTGGCTTGATTCACGGCTCTCCTTTAAATCTCATATCAACTCAATTTCCAAGAAAATCTATGTTCTTCTGAAATCTCTTTATCGATCCATTGAATGCTTTTCCCTACAAGTCCGTAAACGAATTATTACACAGCTCATACTCCCAATACTTGACTATGGTGATGTCATCCTCAGAAACAAATCTTCGACCTCTCTCTGTCTTATATAATTCTCTGTGTAGATTTGTACTGAGGTGTCCTTATAATACCCATCACTGCCAGATGTACCTGTGCCAGTCTTTAAACTGGCTGGCCCCCAAGTCCAGGAGGCATGTTCATTGGTTACTATTCATTTTTAATTGCAACTACTTCAATTTTCCTTCTTATTTGAAACAATATCTGATTCCACTCAGCTCACAATACAATTTAAGGCATACTGATCAACTTTTCTTTCTTACTCCACGAATTAACAAAGAAATTGGTCAACATGCATTTAAATTTAAAGCCCCAGCAGACTGGAATAATCTCCCTTGCACGATTAGGTCTATAACCTCCTTTCATCTCTTTAAATCCTCTCTACTCATTCACTTCAAAACATCCTGTTCTTGTTTTTGATTTTATTTATAGGTGGGCATGCATAAGTGCTCTGTGTGCATGTGTGCATACGTATACAAATAGCCCTAGTTTTGCTTTTGTATTTCTGCAGTTGTGTTTTGTACCATTCTTATTTTGTCCATGTATATGTATGGGGGAGGGGGCTAGTGGAGCATTGTGGTGAATGGGTGTCTGCGTCTTTGTATCGTCTTTGTAAACATTGTATATCTCTGTTGGCAATAAGGACCCCCTCGAATGAGATGATACATCTCAAGGGGTTATCCTTTGATAAATAAAGAAGAAAATAAAGAAGTAGAGACTCACACACACACAATGGTGAGTGAAAACGAAAAATACTTTAATTTCAAAAACCAAAGAAACTAAACCAGGCAGACAGGTGAGGCATGCCTTTCAGTTTGAAACAAAAGTTTGAATAATGCACATTTACCAAATTTCTACCCCTAATCTGGCAACGTATCTCAGGGGATACATACATTTCAAAAGCTGCTAAGTAACACCACGAACACAGTTGAAATATTTTTTCTTCATCAGAATGTTAAGACAAATGTCCTAATTAATTTTAGGAATTTATATTGTTGTTTTATTGAAAATAAGTATGACTAATATATGATTACTTACCCCCAGGGAAGCAGGTGCTCCAACACTGGTGGCCATGATGTTTTCTGAGCCTGAACCAAATCATGTGATCTAGATACTAATACCAGACAAGAATTTTGATAAATGCGAACACGATTAATGAAAACCTCCTACAGGATGTTAAAGAGTGTGTATCTCCTGGTGCACGTTGCCTGTTGCAAATTCTGCAAATTCAGATAAAAATTCAGAATAAGGACCTGGAGCTCGATATACTGTAACAAATAAAATTGGCTGCGATGTTTTCCAGGTTGGGTGAGTGAGGCTAAGAACAAGACTTTCAAATGAATTATAGTTTAGTTCAGGTTTAGGATTTATTAATAGACTTGAGTCAAATATGGCTCCAACTCCACCACCTCGACCAGTACTTAGTATTACAATGACTGGGAGGAGTGGATTCATTTAAGCTAACATATTCATCCTCCTGCAGCCAGGTTTCAGTGAGACAGAAAAAATCAATATCATAGTCAGATATTAATTCATTGACTAAGACAGATTTAGATGACAAAGACCTGATATTCAGGAGTCCACATTTAATTCTCTTATTTTGGACTGTTGGAGATGTTGATTTAATTTGTATTAAGTTTTTATGATGAACTCCTCTTCTGTTTGTTTTATCTTTAAATAATGTAGGTGGACGGGGGACAGACACAGTCTCTATACTAAAGGACTGGGTGGGCAGCTGGTCTAATGGAGGCGCAGAGAAGCGTGTAAGACTGCAGCTCTGCTTCCTGGTCTCAACTCTGGGTTGTCGACATGATTTTGGTCAGCTAATAAACTTGGCCATATTTCTAGATATGAGAGCTGCTCCATCCAAAGTGGGATGGATGCCGTCTCTCCTAATCAGACCAGGTTTTCCCCAGAAAGGTGTCCAATTGTCTATGAAGCCCACATCGTTTGCTGGACACCACCTCGACAGCCAGCGGTGAAATGACGACATGCGGCTAAACATGTCATCACTGGTCACATTGGGGAGGGGACCAGAGAAAACTACGGAGTCCGACATCGTTTTGGCGTATTCACACAACGATGAAACATTAATTTTAGTGAGTTGCCATTTTTAGGGCCCAAGCACTGCGGTGCGAGGCCCTATTGAATTTTGAATGTTTATTTTTTATTTATTTTTTTATTTTTTTATTCATCTTCCTAAAAGTAAATCGCATTTTAGGCGGGCTATATGTACTCGAAAACTCACGAAAATTTGCCTGCCCCCCCAAAGTTGGGTGTAAAATTACGTATTTTAGGGGTCTAGGACATGGACGTACAAAAATGGCTTGGCTTACATCTCATCGCAGAGAGACACAATCACTTTCCTCGAGTGCTTGTAAAGAAGGCAGAGAGGGCTGACAGCCGTTAACAGTAACAAACATTTAAAAGTCAAGTTATTGGTTTCATTTGGAAGTTTTACCTCCCGTCACAGTTATGATGTTAACAAATAAATCATTTTGTGATTTGTGTTTCCGACATGATTTTGTGAGACTGTGGTGGGTGGACCTTCAAGGGGAGTCTTAGGGGCTTGTTGCCCCCAAAGAAAATGTTGCAGACGTCTTATCGTCCAGTCACTTGAAGCCCACTATTTATTGTGTAGCATTATTGATTTCTAACATTATTTTTGTTGTAAGCATGACACTGTTGTGATTGCTCCTCCACTAGCTGTGTGTTAATACATCATTTACAGCAGAGTAATTCATGTCACTCATGTCTAAATAACTATAAACTTGAAATTGACACCAGGGACATTGACATGTTCAGCAGAATTCATTATTTTAATCTTGGTCACTTGTTACAGTGGTTTTCAGTAGTTTGCAGTGTAATCCAGCCACTTAGCTTGAACATGATTTTAACATATTAGTCATCGATGTCATTGTACTGTTGTTTATTAAACTGAAAATCAGCCACAGACTTTGTTAGAAAAATCTTTACCAAAGGATAACAGAGTCATTGGAGTGTTTACAATAAGTTTTACTTGCAGCAAGCCAATACATGTAGACAGCAAGGGTACAGGATTGACTGCTGAGTTTCCTCAGCACTAAGTTTTTAAACAGTTGGTTACAAACAAATATTTGGGTTGGCGATTTCATGTATCCATTTCACAGCATCTGTTACTTTCTCTTGTGCTCATTCTCACTGCATTTGATTGCATAAATAAGGAGGTTGTGGACTTAATATAATTATTTTTGATCCATCTGGTCATTATCACACATATCCAGACATTTACATCTGAAAAACAGTATTTATATTCTCCATAATGTCCACTGGACCTCCCTGGTCAATCAGATGACCTTTGACCCAAATCTGTGCCATGAACAGAACTTTGTAGCCATTCTAGAAGCAGCATTCTAGAATGGATTCCTTCTATAACACAACAGTGAGGTGAGAGTCTCTCTTCAGACTTCACTCACTCTTCAACCTGAACACACACTGTTCACTTGTGTCTGGAAGATCTTCTCTGTTTGAATACTCTCGAGTCATTGGTTGGACTGAAAAATCGTGAGAATTTCGTTGTGGCTTTGCTTTTTAAACTGTTTGTTGAACCTGTTCTGTATTTTGATATACAGCAACAAAATGTCCTTTGTTGAAGGAAGGATGACCATCTACAGACCCATCAGGGTAAGTGAGACTGTTTTTAACTGGACTTAGACTGTAAACTTGTTCTGATGGAGTTAAACCTCTGAATAACAAACCAAAGAGCAACATGATCTTCTTTCCTTCACAGGTGTTGTTTGACACACCCATATATGAGCGAGCTCTGCAGATCTGTTGGCACTTGCCCTCTTATAAGTCTATGGTAAGACCCACTATAGTTTTCACGTCTCCATAAATTAAAATAGCAGGTAAAGTCTCACACATTTTGTCTTGTACTTTAACATAAAGACTGTGATCCCTTGTGTGTTCAGATTGCACTGATGTCTCAGTTGTTGAGGCTTCAGCAGAAAAACCAGCTCCCTTCTGAGGTGACTGCTGAAAAGATGAGTGAGCGGCTGGTTGAGCACGGCAAAGAGACACTGAGAGTACAGTAAGTTACCTCCCTACAGCCGACCTCATCTGCTCATGTCACACCAATCTGTCTGTAATGAGGAAGAGGGGAACAGTGAAGATGAAGCTTGTGTTTTCTTTCTGTTTGAAGGCTCTGGGAGTTTGAACTGGACGGCTATGATGCTGACGTCAGGCCTCTTCTTCAGCTGGTAAGACCACAATCCTGAAAAGACTCTACAGTAGTTTGGAATCACCTGTTACCTGATTTATTGTGTAAATATGTCAAATGTGCCATGATCTGTCATTCCTTGTTTGAGGTGTGGGAGGTGAACAACAGCATGAAGATGAGAGACATTGAGTATGAAGCCAGAAGGCTGCTCAGCTGTCAGAGGCCGTCCCTCCTCATTTTCAGTGAGTCATATTTGACATGCATTCATGATCAGTTGAGGTTCAGTGGTTGTGATGTCTCTGTGTTGCTTTGAAGTTTTTTTTTTAAAACTAACTTTGAATGACGTTAACCTGCAGACATCCCAAGATCATCAGCCAGGCCCTGAAGTAGTGCCGGGATCCTGACCGAGCAGCAGCAGAAAGGCCCAAGTCCAAACTGGCTTCGCCCAAGGAGGTGGTGTTAAAGGGTGCTTCCAAAAGTCCTGCAGGGCTTCTGGTTGCCCCTCCAACAACCTCCTTCAACATGCCCTCCCAGCAGCTGAGTAAATGGCTGTTGGGGTCACAAAAGCAGTCCAGGACCGGGTATCCAAAGCGCTCTGTCCTCTGTGCTCCTTCAGGCCACTTTCTCCTCCTCCATCAGAGACAACATGGTCCTGTTATCCAGAAAAGGTTAGACAGGGTTACCCTCAAGATGCCTGGTGAAGCGGCTCAACAGCTTTGCAGCAGAGGTGCTGAACACCATCACTGATGTTGCAGTGAGAGAGATATGTGCGCTGTTTCAGCCTCAGACTCCACAAGCTGTTCAGACCCCTCTGATGAACCTCCTGACAAACTGCTCCAGAATGTCTTTGACAGAAGCCTGGACGAAACTGAACCAGAACCAGACTCGGCTGGGTTTCTAATCCACCCACGTCCTCTTACCACCTCTGATGAACCTCCTGCATACCTGCCAGTCCAGAACCAGACTCGGCTGTGGTTCTACTCCATTGTGTCCTCTGACCACCACTGATGAACCTCCTGCCCATACTGCCAGTCCAGAACCAGACTCGGCTGTGGTTCTAGTCCACCGTGGTCCTCTGACCGCCACTGATGAACCTCCTGACAAACTGCCGTCCAGAGGCTTTGACAGAAGTGGACGAAACGGAACCAGAACCAGACTCAGCTGTGGTTTCACTGCACCATGTTCTTCGACCACCAGTGATGAATTCCTGCCCACACTGCCAGTCCAGAACCAGACTCGGCTGTGGTTTCTATTCCACCATGTCCTCTGACCGCCACGGATGAACCTCCTGCCCAAACTGCCAGTCCAGAACCAGACTTGTCTGTGGTCTACTGCACCATGTCCTCTGACGGCCACTGATGAACCTCCTGCCCACACTGACAAGTCCAGAACCGACTCGGCTGTGGTTTCTATCCACCGTGTCTTCTGACCACCACTGATGAACCCCTGCACAAACTGCCGTCCAGAATGTCTTTGACAGAAGCTTGGACGAAACTGAACCAGAACCAGACCAGCTGTGGTTTCTACTGCACCATGTCTTCTGACCACCAGTGATGAACTTCCTGCCCACACTGCCAGTCCAGAACAGACTCGGCTGGTTGTTTCTATTCCACCATGTCTTCTGACCACCACTGATAACCTCCTGCCACACTGCCATCCAGAACCGACTCGGCTGTGGTTTCTACTGCACCATGTCCTCTGACCGCCACTGATGAAGTTCTGCCCACACTGCCAGTTCAGCACCAGACTCGGCTGTGGTTTCTAGTCCACCGTGTCCTCTGACGCCACGATGAACCTCCTGCACAACTGCCGTCCAGAATGTCTTTTGACAGAAGCTTGGACGAAACTGAACCAGAACCAGACTCAGCTGGGTGGTTTCTACTGCACCATGTCTTCTGACCACCAGTGATGAACTTCCTGCCCACACTGCCAGTCCAGAACCGACTCGGCTGTGGTTTTCATTCCCACATGTCCTCTGACCGCCACGATGAACCTCCTGCCCAAACTGCCAGTCCAGAACCAGACTTGTCTGTGGTTTCTACTGCAACCATGTCCCTCGACCGCCACTGATGAACCTCCTGCCCACACTGCAAGTCCGAACCAACTCGGCTGTGGTTTCTAGTCCACCGTGTCTTCTGACCACCACTGATGAACCTCCTGCACAAACTGCCGTCCAGAATGTCTTTGACAGAAGCTTGGACGAAACTGAACCAGAACCAGACTCAGCTGTGGTTTCTACTGCACCATGTCTTCTGACCACCAGTGATGAACTTCCTGCCCACACTGCCAGTCCAGAACCAGACTCGGCTGTGGTTTCTATTCCACCATGTCCTCTGACCGCCACTGATGAACCTCCTGCCCAAACTGCCAGTCCAGAACCAGACTTGTCTGTGGTTTCTACTGCACCATGTCCTCTGACCGCCACTGATGAACCTCCTGCCCACACTGCAAGTCCAGAACCAGACTCGGCTGTGGTTTCTAGTCCACCGTGTCTTCTGACCACCACTGATGAACCTCCTGCACAAACTGCCGTCCAGAATGTCTTTGACAGAAGCTTGGACGAAACTGAACCAGAACCAGACTCGGCTGTGGTTTCTACTGCACCATGTCCTCTGACCACCACTGATGAACCTCCTGCTCACACTGCCATTTTGATATACAGCAACAAAATGTCCTTTGTTGAAGGAAGAATGACCATCTACAGACCCATCAGGGTAATGAGACGTGTTTTTAACTGGACTTAGACTGTAAACTTGTTCTGGTGGAGTTAAACCTCTGAATAACAAACCATTGAGCAACATGATCTTCTTTCCTTCACAGGTGTTGTTTGACACACCCATATATGAGCGGGCTCTGCAGATCTGTTGGCACCTGCCCTCTTATAAGTCTATGGTAAGACCCACTATAGTTTTCACGTCTCCACTGAATTAAAATAGCAGGTAAAGTCTCACACATTTTGTCTTGTACTTTAACATAAAGGACTTGATCCTTGTTGTTCAGATTGCACTGATGTCTCAGTTGTTGAGGCTTCAGCAGAAAAACCAGCTCCCATCTGAGGTGACTGCTGAAAAGAGAGTGAGCTGCTGGTTGAGCAGAGCAAAGAGACACTGAGAGTACAGTAAGTTACCTCCCTACAGCCGACCTCATCTCTGCCATGTCACACCAATCTGTCTGTAACGAGGAAGAGGGGAACAGTGAAGATGAAGCTTGTGTTTTCTTTCTGTTTGAAGGCTCTGGGAGTTTGAAACTGGGACGGCTAGAGGCTGATGTCAGGCCTCTTCTTCAGCTGGTAAGACCACAATCCTGAAAAGACTCTACAGTAGTTTGGAATCACCTGTTTACCTGATTTATGTGTAAATATGTCAAATGTGCTCGATCTGTCATTCCTTGTTTGAGGTGTGGAGGTGAACAACAGCATGAAGTTGAGAGACATTGAGTATGAAGCCCAGAAGGCTGCTCAGCTGTCCAGAGGCCGTCCCTCCTCATTTTCAGTGAGTCATATTGACATGCATTCATGATCAGTTGAGGTTCAGTGGTTGTGATGTCCTGTGTTGCTTTGAAGTGTTTTTAAAACTAACTTTGAACTGTTAACCGCAGACATCCCAAGATCATCAGCCAGGCCCTGAAGTAGCCGGGATCCTGACCGAGCAGCAGCAGAAAGGCCCCAAGTCCAAACTGCTCTGCCCAATGGAGGTGGTGTTAAAAGTGCTTCCAAAAGTCCTGCAGGGCTTCTGGTTGCCCCCTCCAAACACCTCCTTCAACATGCCCTCCCAGCAGCTGAGTAAAATGGCTGTTGGGGTCACAAAAGCAGTCCAGGACCGGGTACTTAAGGCTCTGTCCTCTGTGCTCCTTCAGGCCACTTTCTCCTCCTCCATCAGAGACAACATGGTCCTGTCTATCCAGGAAAAGGTTAGACAGGGTTACCTCCAAGATGTCCTGGTGAAGCGGCTCAACAGCTTTGCAGCAGAGGTGCTGAACACCATCACTGATGTTGCAGTGAGAGAGATATGTGCGCTGTTTCAGCCTGCAGACTCCACAAGCTGTTCAGACCCCCTCTGATGAACCTCCTGCACAAACTGCCATCCAGAATGTCTTTGACAGAAGCCTGGACGAAACTGAACCAGAACCAGACTCGGCTGTGGTTTCTAATCCACCACGTCCTCTTACCACCTCTGATGAACCTCCTGCCCATACTGCCAGTCCAGAACCAGACTCGGCTGTGGTTTCTACTCCATCGTGTCCTCTGACCACCTCTGATGAACCTCCTGCCCACACTGCCAGTCCAGAACCAGACTCGGCTGTGGTTTTCTCTCCATTGTGTCCTCTGACCACCACGGATGAACCTCCTGCCCCTATACTGCCAGTCCATGAACCACTCGGCTGTTGGTTTTCTACTCCATCGTGTCCTCTGACCGCCACTGATGAACCTCCTGCCCATACTGCCAGTCCAGAACCAGACTCGGCTGTGGTTTCTACTCCATCGTGTACTCTGACCACCTCTGATGAACCTCCTGCACAAACTGCCGTCCAGAATGTCTTTGACAGAAGCTTGGACGAAACTGAACCAGAACCAGACTCGGCTGTGGTTGTCTACTGCACCATGTCCTCTGACCACCACTGATGAACCTCCTGCCCACACGCCAGCCAGAACAGACTTGGCTGTGGTTTCTACTCTAACACGTTCCTCTGACCACCACTGATGAACCTTCTGCTTCACGCTGCCATTTTGATATACAGCAACAAAATGTCCTTTGATGAAGGAAGCAGGGGCATCTACAGACCCATCAGGGTAAGTGAGACTTGTTTTTAACTGGACTTAGACTGTAAACTGTTCTGGTGGAGTTAAACCTCTGAATAACAAACCAATGAGCAACATGATTTCTTTCCCTCACAGGTGTTGTTTGAACACACCCATATATGAGCGGGCTCTGCAGATTGCGTTGGCACTTGCCCTCTTATAAGTCTATGGTAAGACACACTATAGTTTTCACGTCTCCACACTGAATTAAAAAGCAGGTAAAGTCTCACACATTTTGTCTTGTACTTTAACATAAAGACATGTGATCCCTTGTTGTTCAGATTGCACTGATGTCTCAGTTGTTGAGGCTTCAGCAGAAAAACCAGCTCCCATCTGAGGTGACTGCTGAAAAGATGAGTGAGCTGCTGGTTTGAGCAGAGCAAAGAGACACTGAGAGTTACAGTAAGTTACCTCCCTACAGCCGACCTCATCTCGCTCATGTCACACCAATCTGTCTGTAAGAGGAAGAGGGGAACAAGTGAAGATGAAGCTGTGTTTTCTTTCTGTTTGAAGGCTCTGGGAGTTTGAACTGGACGGCTATGATGCTGACGTCAGGCCTCTTCTTCAGCTGGTAAGACCACAATCCTGAAAAGACTCTACAGTAGTTTGGAATCACCTGTTACCTGATTTATTGTGTAAATATGTCAAATGTGCTCATGATCTGTCATTCCTTGTTTGAGGTGTGGGAGGTGAACAACAGCATGAAGATGAGAGACATTGAGTATGAAGCCAGAAGGCTGCTCAGCTGTCCAGAGGCCGTCCCTCCTCATTTCAGTGAGTCATATTTGACATGCATTCATGATCAGTTGAGGTTCAGTGGTTGTGATGCTCTGTGTTCTTTGAAGTGTTTTAAAACTAACTTTGAATGACTGTAACCTGCAGACATCCCAAGATCATCAGCCAGGCCTGAAGTATGCCGGGATCCTGACCGAGCAGCAGCAGAAAGGCCCCAAGTCCAAACTGCTCTGCCCAATGGAGGTGGTGTTAAAGGTGCTTCCAAAAGTCCTGCAGGGCTTCTGGTTGCCCCCTCCAAACACCTCCTTCAACATGCCCTCCCAGCAGCTGAGTAAAATGGCTGTTGGGGTCACAAAAGCAGTCCAGGACCGGGTATCTAAGGCTCTGTCCTCTGTGCTCCTTCAGGCCACTTTCTCCTCCTCCATCAGAGACAACATGGTCCTGTCTATCCAGGAAAAGGTTAGACAGGGTTACCTCCAAGATGTCCTGGTGGAGCGGCTCAACAGCTTTGCAGGCAAGGTGCTGACACCATCACTGATGTTGCAGTGAGAGAGATATGTGCGCTGTTTCAGCCTCAGACTCCACAAGCTGTTCAGACCCCCTCTGATGAACCTCCTGCACAAACTGCCAGTCCAGAACCAGACTCGGCTGTGGTTTTTACTCCACCGTGTCCTCTGACCACCACTGATGAACCTCCTGCCCACACTGCCAGTCCAGAACCAGACTCGGCTGTGGTTTTTACTCCACCGTGTCCTCTGACCACCACTGATGAACCTCCTGCAATCTCATCAGTGCAGGACGAGTTGAACATCACAGGGCAGCCAGTGAAGGTGGATGAATCCTTCAACACCACGACAGGTAGGAATCATTATTCATGTTGACTTGTGCCTGAGCCATCAGGTCCATTCACTCTGTGTTTAAATGTTACTTTTGCTGTGATTAGTTCAGGTGACTGACTGACCTCTTTTGCTTTTTCAGTAGTCAACAAGACAAAGAAAAGTCGATTCTTGAATTGGATTAAAAAATACATCTGCTGCTGTTTCGTGGATGAAGACGACACAGAGACGGAGCGAAACTCCTCTCTGTGAAAATTTTGTGTAGTGCTCGTTGTTGTATTTGTTCAATTCACTTGATGTAAATAATAAAAAAAAAAACATTCAGAAAAACATGATTAGTCGCTCTGTGTTAAAAATACTGCCCATACAGTATGGCTTGATTCTTCATAAGTGCATCTAGGGGTGTGTTTGAAAATGAGCACTACTAATTTGGGTGATAGTCAAATATTTCCCAAAACACATTGATATCAGCTATTATAAGTGACATTAAGACATTTTAGCAAGGTGAAATATCTGAGAAAGAGGCTTATCTAAAATAATCTATCTATCTATCTATCTATCTATCTATCTATCTATCTATCTATCTATCTATCTATCTATCTATCTATCTATCTATCTATCTATCGCTTTTATTCTCAACTAATGACACAACATTTTGCAGAAATGTCTTTGTCCTTTAATTAATTTACATTTCATAGTCCTGTGTTGCAGTGCTTCATGAATTGTCAAACTGTCAAACTCACCTATCAAAGTCAGTGGTTGGGGCTAACACTAATCTAGTCTGATCCATTGCTTTGGTCTGAAGTAGTCTGAAGAGTGCCTGGGTAGAGAAAATTAAGGATCTTTCTAGGGAGTTGGTGAGAGATGTTTTAGACTTAGCAGAGGACGTGGAAGCAGGACCTGCTGACCCAGAGCATGTAGCGAGTAAAGCAGAGGAACTTATTGAAGTTCTTGGAGTTATTTCCACACGTTCCGACCAAGATATTGACTGTAGAGTGACGAAGAAGTAGTCCACCGCTTCTCTGGTACCAGGGCACTAGATTTCTAAAAGAAAATATAGTTTTTAAAGACTAAAGGTGGACTAATCTGGACTGACAAGGATAAAGACATGCAATGCAGTTTAGTGTTTAGTGTATATGTGCACTATTTATTCAGTTTGTGAAACTCCATGATCTCCATAAGCTTTGACGGGACTAGAAAGTTTCTCCATTGCTAGGTCGTTACTATGGCCCAGCTACTTACTGGAGTAGTGAACTGGGTTCTATTACATATAAGAGTCTACTGCTGTGACTGATTGTATTGTATCTAAAAGAGCTCATAATACCTTACTACCCCTCTAGAACACTGCGCTCTCAGGACGCTGGGTTCCTTGTGGTTCCTATAGTTTCCAAAAGTAGATTGGGAGCCAGAGCTTTCAGCTATCAGGCTCCTCTTCTGTGGAACAAACTACCTTTCTGGGTTCGGGAGGCAGACACGGTCAACACCTTTAAGAATAGACTTAAGACTTTCCTTTTTGATAAAGCCTATAGTTAGGGCTGGCTCAGGTCATCCCTTAGTTATGCTGCCATAGGATTAGACTGCCGGGGGACCCCACCGAGGGTTATGCCTAGCCAGGCACGGTATTGGTTGAAGATGCACACATCTCCCTTACCGAAAACTCTCTCTCTCTCTCTCTCTCTCTCTCTCTCTCTCTCTCTCTCTCTCTCTCTCTATCTCTCTCTCTCTCTCTCTATATATATATATATATATCCATCTCTCTCTATATATATCTCTCTATATTTCTCTATATCTCACTCTCTCTATATATATATATCTATATCTCTATATCTCTCCATATCTCTCCATATCTCTCCATCTGTGGACATGTCTCATTAATGCATGTTACTAACCAAACTTCCCCGGAGTTTCTGTGCTCTGTCGTCCAGCAGGTTCTCGTGGATCGTGGCTGCTGCTGTGATCCTGCATGACGCCCACTACATATATTATTACTGTCATTATTACTACCATATCTATTACTGTAATCATTTTTATCATTCATTATAATTCATTGTCATTTTATCAGTCATTGTACAATATGTTTGTGTTGATTTGTTCTGTACACGTGACATCCATTGCACGTCTGTCCGTCCTGGGAGAGGGATCCCTCCTCTGTGGCTCTTCCTGAGGTTTCTTCCACATTTTTTCCCTGTTAAAGGTTTTTTGTGGGCAAGTTTTTCCTCACTGGAACCGAGGGTCTAAGGACAGAGGGTGTCACTCCCTGTACAGATTGTAAAGCCCTCTGAGGCAAATGTACTTTGTGACTTTGGGCTATACAAATAACATTGATTTGATTTGATTTGATTTGATTTGATTGTTTTCCAGGTATTAGTCAGGCCTTGTGTATCTCCATAGAAACGGAGATCAGAACAAAAATGTTTATTTTGAGACCGAATTGCCACAAAAGATGAATATCTTTTGATTATATTATGTATGAATATTATTTTATTTCAGTTGGTAATTGTTGTATAATCGCAATATTACTTTAACATTGCTTGATTCAGAACTCTGCTGCCCATCTTCTTAAGCACTCCAGCTCCCATGACCACATCACCCCTGCCCTTCAGAAACTCCACTGGCTCCCTGTCCACACAACAGATCCAATTCAAAGTTCTTCTTAACCAGACCCCCTGATGCCTTACCGTCCTGCTCCACCACCGCAGCCTCCGCTCCTCTGATGCCAACCTCCTGTCTCCACCATTTAGGAACCGTTTCTGCCTCCTCCCTCTGGAACTCTCTTCTCAAACTATCATGAGGCTGTCAACATTCAAAACTCGACTCGAAACTCACCTTTTAGAGCTGACTTCAATGTAATATTAATGTTGTGCATCGCATGTTTTCAGTGTGTTGTGTAATGATGATTTTGGCTTGAATATCAATGTCTTTGAGTTTCATGAAGAGCACATTTTAAGAAGCATTATAATTAGTATTATTATTATAAATGACACTTTACTGCATTCACATCTTAAATCAGCTGATTTACAATTCAAATATTTACACTCAGATCTCACACTGACATTCAGCTGACACTGCTCACAGTGCTGAACTGTCTCCCGTGTTTCCACTCCAGCTGAAATGTCAGTGACTTTTACTGTTTACATATCAGCTGACATTTCAGTTGCTTTCATCTCGTCCTCTTCCAAATGACACTTCCTCTTCTTTAAGCGCTCGCGCATCAGCTGACAGACCTGAGTTCATCTCTTTTCAGTGTTTGAACTTCAGCTGAATCTTTAATTCCTCTCGCCTCAACTGATACGTCGCTCTGCATTTAAACTAACACTTCAACTTCACGGAGTGCCGACTGAAACTTTGACTTCTCTCACTATTTCAACTGTCACTTTAGTTTATTTTAGTATTCCAAACATTTTAAAGATACATTCTCACCAATAAGAACTTTTTTCTTTCCAAAATTTTGTACTTTCTAGTCGTGACCAAGTGGTAACCTCTGTGGCAGTTCCTCTTCTCGTCCACTTGAAGCTGGCTCCAGAAGTGAATCAGTCTCCATAAGTCCGCATGTTCAAATGTCCAACTTCACAGCAGAAATAAACATGTTTACAGCCTGGTATTAAAAACGGTTTTGGTCTCTGTAGCTAATTTCCCCGTTCATGACAACTGTACTGAGGGTGAATTTATATACAACTCACCTGTTCACATTATATTGAGGCTTAAAGGTGTGCAGAATTAACAGGTAGATGTCATTGCTGATGGCTTGTTTGAGCACCCAGGCATTCAGCCTGCCTCAGGTCCACCAATGGCCCACATCTGTTAGGATTTTTTAGGTTTGTCTGTTTCCCTGCCTTCGTGTCTATAAGCTTAACAACATCTTCAGAAAGCTGTGGGACGTCACGCATATGTATCCATTCCCTATAATGTCAGTGGTTGTGGCTCATAATTGTGTCATGGGAAGTTAGTAATTTGACTTACTATGAGTATTTTATCAACTGGAATTACTAACTTAATTCCTGGTACATTTAATTGAACACTACTCAGACACAAATGTAACAGACACTGTGACAAGCTGAAATTAACCTAACATACAAACACACAAATTGAAATGGAAAAACGCCGTTGAGAGTTGAAATCGATTAGTTAATCAACTTGTCTTTGATAGACATTGACACACACAAAATGAAAACACACACACCTGGGTCACAAAATTAAGTAATGAGCTAAAACCACTTAATCAATCAGCCGCTTGTGCGTGCGCGCACACACACACACACACACACACACACAGAACATACCTCCAGTAACAAGTTAAAATCTTAATCAACCTGTTTGAAACAGATGAATGCACTAATGAACTGGAATCATCAATAAATCCCCAACACGTTCTTTCACATCTAAACAAACACTCAGATCAATAAATCGATCAGTCGGTCTAACTGGAATGCAGCGGTGCGCGCTGACTCGTGAAGGTTTTGATTCATCGTCGTCACGAGGAAAACGCTTTACACAAACTAGGCGTTTCTGACACGCGACCACTTCTGGTCTTTTTAACAATGGCAGTTGCCTCTCAGAAGTGAAGGCGGACGTACGGCGATGATCTTACACTGCAGAACCTGAAGGACAGGTTTACAACACCACTCTACCAGTGGTGATCCACAATGCCGAGCAGCATTACCAGCCCTGGAATCATTGTTGCATTGAATTTGTTTCAAAGTGTACAGCACAAAATCTATTCTGTACTTTGGAAAAAAATCTACAACAAGAAACGAACAGTTCCCTTGTGTGCAGCCACATAAATTACATGTTCAGTGCAACACACACACACAAAGCTACAGCTTGTGCTACAGAGGCAAGAGACCACCTACTTCTGTAAATCTGTGACCACAATCGCTTCAGTTTCTAAATCTAACCAAACCTTGAAGGGACGGTTCAGGTATTTATTTTTTTATGTGGCTAAAATAAATGTTTGTGCTGACCCTGTCCACACAGCTCTGCCTCTGCATCTACTGTATGTAACACACCGAGGGTGCTTCATTACCTCATACAACAAAACACCTGAATTAGCCCTTCAAAGAAACAGTTCAACATATTTCGAAATACTAAGATTCACTGAATCTCCAAGACTTAGATGACATGAGTGATTTTAAGGGGAGTTCATTTATGGACAGAGCTTCTAGGTTGCAGGTTTTATGCTAAGCTAGGCTAATTGCTTCCTCCAGCATTCATACTTAAAGGTCCAGTGTGTAATATGGCAGAAAATGGAATGTAATATTCATATTTATGTTTTCATTAGTGCGTGATCACCTGAAAATAACGGTATGGTCGAACAGTCAAAAAAAGATTTGCTCCTAAGTCCTTACCTAAACACTTTTCCTTGACCTCGATGGAAAACGTCACAAGTTTAAGGACTGCACTTACACAAGACTATATCATCATGTGATGCCAAATGTTATTGATGTGATCTGTGGTAAAACTGCAAAATTCAGAAGATGGACTACAAAACTGAAAGAATTGTGGGACGGCATTACCTCCTTTCCTTTCGTAAAGAATGGTCTGGTGTATCCTTTGCTAAAGGAGTTAATAAAGGAAGCAGTGAATATTTTGAACAGCTCGTATCATGGCTGCTACGTTAATACTTCCAAGTCTTTTCACTCAGTTAAGAACCTTCCTAAGCAAAATAGACTGTTCGACCGCACCCTAAGATTCAAATATGTGTTTTCCAATGAGTCTGCCATGTTTCTACAGTAGCCCAGAATGGACAAACTAAACACTGGCTCTAAATATGGCTGTTTGGGTTTTCTTCTTCACACTTGGAAGTAGAGGTTGACGCGAGGGGGTTGCAATCCTAAACCACAGCACTAGGTGCCACTAAGTCCTACACACTGGACCTTTTAAGAGTCTCACTGATGTCCGGTAATTGTTCACACAGAACCTTTGTTTCTTTATACACTGAGGGCACAAGATCAGCTGATAGAACATTAAAGCGTGCTGTAAGAACAGATATACATTTAAAAAATGGTTAAAAAAGTTGTCTTAACTGTTCCGGTTGAGTGACTGCATTATAGCAGACACCAGTTTCATTGAAATAATGCAGCATTATGCTCACACCCTCTTGTTGTAGAGGCTTATTACACTGTGCAGTGATGACAGACACCATGGCCTCTCTCCTCCTTCTCTGCTGCCTCCTCCAGACACCACAACAATTACTTTTCAGGGATGAATTGATCTTGTCTAGAACTTTGTAATTGACATTGAAATTGGACGGAATGCAAGGAGCTCCTTTATCCTTCTACACATGAGAGATTCAACCAGAATGACCTCCCGAGTCCCAAACAGCCAAGGAAATTTGAATTAAGTGATTGATCAGTCAGCCTTTGTATTGAGAGAAAATCAATATCTAACAGCTGAAATGAACAACATTGAAGCTTTGTGTTTAGACCCAAGTTTTACGTTTGTAATTGCCCTGCATAACATAAATGAGAATTCGACATTCGGACAGTTTAATGTGAGCTGCCGATCTGAATGTACTTTACAGTCAGCTCCACTGTTACAGTAATACAGATCTATGCAGGAGCTCCAGAACACTTATACTTACAGTTATCTCATCCCAAAAATCCCAGTCAGTTTATTTATTTGTGTCACGGTTGAGGTTTTTTTCCACCTCCCTTCCGAGTGCTTCCTGTCCCATGTTTCTACAGTAGTACCGCGTCTGCGGGCTCTGGCAGCCGCACTTCAGGGGGTGGTCCAACCCTCTGTCTCCACATGCTCCTCTGTCTCCCCCCTCGCTTCCGTTTCGTCTCTTTTTGTAGGGACGCTTGTTGCCAACAATTAGCTGTGGTGAGTTCAGGGCCAGTGGAAAAGTCCATTCAGCATGCAAATATTAAAACAACTTCACAGCACTCAATGAAAAAAAAAACACAAAGTTGAAAGCATGCACAATACCATTAAAAACAGACCCTACCTATCAGCCTTGTCTTTGCATGTTTGGTTTGAACTTATCCTGGCACACTTCACTACCTCTCATGGTAAATTCATAGGAGCCTACGGTTATTCTGGAACCACGATTTACTCCGTCTTTCTGTCAGTTTTAGTCAGTCTTTGAATTGTGCTGTTGTTACTTTCACTGACAGCCTGTCTTTGTCAGACTCGTCCTCACATGTTAAGCGCCAAATAAGAAACCCACTTGTCTGTTTACATGGCCAACAAAGCAGCACAAATCTAGCTGGGGGAAATTAGGCATCACTAATCCCCGCCTCTGATTATTCAAACTGTGTTTCTCATTTACATCAAGTTGAAAAAATTTGTAACCTAGTTTCTTAAGTGCATGTAAACACACCAACTGTGTTTTCATACAGTAAGCGGTACGTGAGCCGTTGAGTGATAGTTAAAAAAAAAGAAAAAGAAGCATTTGGACGCATTTTCAAAAATTTTGAAAACACAAAGGCAGAATGCAGAATTGACATGACAGCCAAGCTGTCATGGGTCCACAAACAACCTTCACAGATACATGAGAACGGTGCATCCAGCAGTGCATCCAGCAGTCAATAGCTGTCCTTTTAGTGTTTCTTGGTGTTTGTATCTACCAGGTAGTTACTTAAAGTATGGTTCTTCTCATTGGTTCTTGAGTTGTTGAGGCGACAACATCCAAAAAGTGAAGTCTGTACAGAAACGCTGAGGCTGTAGAGGTTGTCATCGTCGTTAGGGCTTTAGCGATACACTAATCTCACGATACGATACACGATACACGATATTCATCCAACGATACGACTCGATACGAGTACATCGATCATTTTCTGGAAGATTTTAAAGGGACAGTGTGATTTTGGTGACATCTTGTGAGTGTTTCATCGACTTGGATTGAATTAACTGAACTGAAAACTGAAAGCATCAATTACACAATATATGGCTCTGAGTGGGCAGAGAGTCTACAGCTTGCTGGACAAAATGAATCTGATTTTTGTCATATCACACCTGAAAGAAAACCTCAAAATGTTATACAAATTCATACAAGATTTCAAAATATTCTACAATCTTTTCATACAAATTTCCACAGATGCATCGGGCATTTGAGCAGAGGGCATCCATACTTCACTTTCCGCAGGAAATGCAAATATTCTAGTTCATTATGAATTTAAGCATAATTAAAGTCTAATTTGAAAAGAAAATGGATCCATGAATAGTCACACAAGGCCAAGGTTACAAGGTCCTTGAGCAGTTCTCTGATTTTCTCTTGTAAAAGTGAAAACAGAGAGTCAGTGGGCCTCTGTCGGCCTAATCAGTCCGCCCCCTCACTGCTCAGCCTCTCTTTGTCCTCTGCAGCGAGAGGAGACTCAAACCAATGAAAGAGATTTCAGATGAATGTCTTAAATTTAGAGACGTGAAAAATAAAGAGAGAAAAATCTTCTTTTATCATTTCTGCTAACCGGGGACTCGTGTTTGTTTTGTGTTGGAGGAGCAGGTGTCATTTTATTCACCACAACCACAGCTCATCTCAGAGAGAAGCTTCAAAATCAGACAAATGATTCTCATCAAAGAGTATATGCTGCAATATCATTTTACAGACACTGTAAACACATTTACTGTAATCAGACTGTCTTTAAAGCTCCTAAAAAGAATGTGCTGAAGCCACGCCCACTCGTGGGAGCAGTCGAGCAGCCATTTTGAAGCGACTGAAACGTGTCAGATGAGTTCAGAAAATGACATGACTAACTTTGAAACACTCTGAGTGAGTGAATTCATCTCTATCTCTCTGCTAGGGGTGCAGAGGTATGCTCAGGGTGGCCTCAGCGTGTCATCGAGCCACCCTTTAAGGACTGCCCCCAAAATCCTGGACTGAACACTGGTGAAAAACAGTTTGAACCTCTAACTCCACATTTCACTATTATATCCTTCAAAGTCTTTTCACGTGTTTTCAGCAAATATTTTCCAACATATTTAATGTGTTTGAAAGAAATATCAGAATTACCTTTACACAGATTTTAAGTTTAACACTTTGAATCAATCCCAATATTTCAATGCATTTTTGACTTATTTCTTGATTGGCCCATATAAGTACTTCTAACTAAGCCCAACAAGCTACAGTTTGTGAAAAAAACTACATTTCTCTGACATTGGTAGCAAAGATATTTTCAAAGTTGAAATCCTAATGTTAAGTTAAAAGGTCTTTTAAGTCGTGTAATAAGTCCCTTCATTTCCATGAACACACACACTGTTTATTTTGACTCAATCCTACACACCGTCCTGCTGTACCAAATACTCACTAGAGCCCATTTTAGAGGATTAATCCTCTGCTGACATAGTTCCAGACACATGCATTATTTCCTCCTGTTTTTTTAGGTGTTTTAAAGATGTACTTCTTCGGTAGGAACCATAGGGCTTGGAGAGCCACAAAAAGTAAAAGATAGACCAAACACATTGTTGGTCAAGACTATCACCAGAAATCAACGCTGATATCGAGTGCAAACATTATTTTAAATAATTTTTGCCCATAGTTTTTAAACATCTATTTATTTACAGCCCACTGCCATACCTAGAGACTATGTTCAGACAGACAGTAGCGCTGTATGAAAAAAACATAGCAAACTCATTTGAATGGGGAAACTCTGTTGACAAAGCTGGGCTGCCAACACTGTAAATTATGGCAAAAAGTTGAACCTATCCATGTTATCCAGTATGACATTTTGTTGGCCATGAAATTCCTGGAGATTCCTTTGAAATGTGAACTGTATGCTGCATTTCCACTTTCCATTTGCCCCGCGACTGTAACAGATAACCTCTGTTCAATGTTTGGCGTTATAGTCAGAAGCTTTTGTTAATGCAGTTTACTCTGCAGGACTCCTCGGCCCACGATTCTGAATATCAGCTCAGAGCTCAGAGACGTCAAAAGAAACGGCACCACAGAAAAGATCTGCGCCTGTTGGTGCACGTATATCAAATGTTCTTCTTCTCAGTACCACAACATCTTTCCTTCTTTAGATTCACTCACTTTGTTGCTGAGATTTCAGCAGTCAATTGTTCTATTAATGCTCCTACACAGGTCATCTCAAGACAAGTTGGTCCGAAGGAGTGGCATGCTGATGAAACACTAACATCAATACAACAATCAATCTGAATCTTGATGAGACTGAAAATTCCTTTGTCGTGGAACATGAAAAAAGATGTCTGATGTGCAGATATTTAAATTGAATCATTACCTCAGAATGAGATAAAAATGAGCTCCACACAATTCTACCTTGTTATCATGAGATAATGATACGATTAAGAGATAATGGGCGTAGAATTTATGAGTAACCGCAGTCCATGTGGGCCTCCATAATAACAAACGTTATTTATTGGCATGTGTCCCAGAATGCACTACATTTGAGTAAAAAGCATTTCAGAAAGCCTTTGTTCTGTGTCTAATGAATATGGACAGTAAACAGTAACCTCAATTGTTAAAGATTTTGCAAATTTCGTGCAGAAATGTTGTGACACACCACCTAGAATCAGATCTGCTGATTATCAGACCATTCACAAAACATTGTTTCTGAACATGCAGCTTTTTTTTTTTCTTGCTTTGTTAGTCAGGCTGGCAGTCGAGTTCATGCTGACCAACTCCTGTTTGGAAGGATGTTATTCTTATTCTATTCAATTAAGACTGAAGTGTTCATCCCATTGATGTTACTGTCATTTGATACAGAAGCAGTCCTAGCTGTTCCTAGAGCAGTTATTATGAACGGACATGTGTCTTCGAACGACGCGCATTAGGAGTTGTTATTTCTGTAAGTGACAAACAACAATAGGTGAGATGGCAGTCCATCTCACCTACACTCGTTGCCATCATTTCAAATCAACTCTGGCTCTGACAGCAAGATGACATCCACTCAAAGCTCTGATTGGCTCAGCCATGAATTAGCACAACATCAGACGTATCATCGAAAGCAGCTGACAGTTGTGGATTAAAGCAGTGGCTGCAATTTTTGAAAGGCCAAGAATATACTATCAAAGGCTCAGTCTTTGCCGCGGCAGCCCAGGGTTCGAATCCGACCTGTGGCATGTCATTCCCCATCTCTCTTTCCACACATTCCTGTCACTCTTCAGATGTCTCTATCAAAATAAAGCTTGGAAAGGCAAAAAAATATATCTTAAAAAAAAAAATGTTGACAAGCGAGCTAGCAAGCTAGCACACAATTACAGTGCTTTCACATGATGTGCTGTGTGACCATAGCAACTACCACAGCTAGAGAAACAGCTGATCTCATTTCAACCGAAGACCAAGGAGAAGAATTGTTAACTTGCTTTATTAAGTGTGTCGATTGTTAAAAGGATTTTTTGTCAAGGCAAGTTTTTCCTCACTCGAACCGAGGGTCTAAGGACAGAGGGTGTCACTCCCTGTACAGATTGTAAAGCCCTCTGAGGAAAATGTACTTTGTGACTTTGGGATATACAAGTAAAATTGATTTGATTTGATTTGATTTTAAGATACAACTAGCTGTTTTTAGATTAAGATTGTACCACCTGACCTGATAAGATTGTGGATAGTGGACAGCAGCAGCATGTCTTGTGCAGGCTGGTAGAAAGTTAGCCAGTTAGCCCAGCCACATTGTGCCCTTCTGCTGCCAAAACAGAACACCAATGTTGACAGGTGGCAGCTGTCTGAAAGCACATTCAGTTCAAATCTTCCCGTGGTCACCTCTAGAGTATTTTCGAATGCAGTTTTAATTCCATGAAAAGACCAAAACAAACTTTAGTGTGTGCCTTTGGCTCTCAGTTCTGAGTCCATTGTTTGCTTCTGAAGATATAAATCATTAGAAACGCCCCTCAAATATATTCCAATGGTCCAAAGGACGGCTTTGGACTCTTTAACAGAAGACTAAGATATTTGATGTGATGCATGCATTTAAATTGAATCATTACCTCAGAATGAGCTAAAACCTTGTTATCTTGAGATAATGATACAATTAAGAGATTATTTGTTTTAAGGACTATCAGCGGTGGATTATTCCACATTTGGTGCTGTGGTGAGTATTTATGGCAGCAGGACGATGTGTGATGGACTGAATCAAATTAAACTACAGTGTGTGTGTTCATGGTAATGAAGGAACATCCAGGGCAACAGTGTGGCTCACTGATGTTTTTAATGACCAACAATGGAGCGCTTATAAAAATAAGATGCAGTAGTAGTTGTAGTAGTGTTGGTCCATTGCTGGTTTGGGTCTGTACATGGGATTTATTGACAGTAAGAACAGTATAGAATATTACAAGCCTTAGCTTACAGTGTACTGTAGTGCTGACAGTCTTGACACTTACTCTGACCTCAAGTTATTATTAGCACATGGTACAGAGAATGATGTATGCTCATCGTGTCTGGCCTCACACCTGACTTTGCACACCTCTGACTACGACACATCTCTATCAAACACCCTGAGACTCACATGCATACGTGGATCGATGGAAAACAAACTTGGTGTTTAGCAGCATTGGCATTCCTCTCATTCATTTCCCTTGAAGGCCCCCATGGCGATGTCCGCCCTGTCTGTGTCCTGGCCGATACAACTCCCACCCGTCCCTCAGCATCAAATGTCACAGCCGGTGGACTGGCAGCTATAGTGAGCACTGAGCACACAGCTCAGCACTCTGAACCAAAAAGCAGCAAAAGAACGAAGCCTTTACTGCCTGTGATGCAGCAGGAAGTTGCTGACACACTTCCCGGTGTGTAATTATGTGAAACATAATGTAACCCCCGCCTCATGTACATATAAGGGGGGGCCTGGGTTACTCTTACGATATTCCCTTTGTTTATGCTTTTAAATAAATAAAACACCACAAAACCAAACTTTAAATGTAAAGACTCTTTAGGTGTAAGTTCTTACTCTCAAAATAAATAAAAAGAAAATTAAATAAATCACTTTTGAGTATAGTGAGATTGTTCTATTTAACAGAAATAGTATTGGGTTTACTATTTTTCAGTCTCTTATAACATCAAATAAAATGAAGCAAAACTTAAATACAGGATATGAGGGACCCATACACACTCACACCTGGTCCCCAACAGTCTCTATGAGTCATCTAAACCCCCTGTTGCAGGCCTGTGTCGTAGCTTGGGTGCGTTGTGGCCTAAAACAAAATGGCCGCTTCACTTATAACAAGCAGAAGAAAAACAAAAGGCACGTACACATCCAGTACTCACGCTCCCGACAGTTAGTGGGGTAAAGAGTAGTGAACAGGTCACCGACAGTTAGTGTGGTAAAGAGTAGTGCACAGGTCACCGACAGTTAGTGTGGTAAAGAGTAGTGCACAGGTCACCGACAGTTAGTGTGGTAAAGAGTAGTGCACAGGTCACCGACAGTTAGTGTGGTAAAGAGTAGTGGACAGGTCACCGACAGTTAGTGTGGTAAAGAGTAGTGGACAGGTCACCGACAGTTAGTGTGGTAAAGAGTAGTGGACAGGTCACCGACAGTTAGTGTGGTAAAGAGTAGTGGACAGGTCACCGACAGTTAGTGTGGTAAAGAGTAGTGGACAGGTCACCGACAGTTAGTGTGGTAAAGAGTAGTGCACAGGTCACCGACAGTTAGTGTGGTAAAGAGTAGTGGACAGGTCACCGACAGTTAGTGTGGTAAAGAGTAGTGGACAGGTCACCGACAGTTAGTGTGGTAAAGAGTAGTGGACAGGTCACCGACAGTTAGTGTGGTAAAGAGTAGTGGACAGGTCACCGACAGTTAGTGTGGTAAAGAGTAGTGGACAGGTCACCGACAGTTAGTGTGGTAAAGAGTAGTGGACAGGTCACCGACAGTTAGTGTGGTAAAGAGTAGTGCACAGGTCACCGACAGTTAGTGTGGTAAAGAGTAGTGCACAGGTCACCGACAGTTAGTGTGGTAAAGAGTAGTGCACAGGTCACCGACAGTTAGTGTGGTAAAGAGTAGTGAACAGGTCACCGACAGTTAGTGGGGTAAAGGGTAGTGAACAGGTCACCGACAGGGCGCAGCAGCAGCAGCTCACACTCCAATCGGGCCGACACGATCCATAGCTCACACACACAGCAGGAAGGATGCAGGTCCTACATAGTTCACAGGCGCTTTGCTTCCCTCCTTAATGCCATCAAAACGTCCGTCTCCTCCTCTCGGTTGGTCACAAAGTTCTTTACATCAGGTACGCTGACCGTTCCCCATAAAAATATGAACTCTGGTCCACCAAATCACTCCAACGCGGACTCGGTCAAGTTAACTCGTCTCCCTCCTCTCGTAACTCTGCTTACCTTAAAACACAACATCCTGCTCTGTCCTACCCCCTTACCTACAGACTGCCCTGCGATTGGCCAGAGGTACCAGAACTCTACACATGCCAATACTGTCAAAGAAACACAATGAAATGAAATGGCATAACTTGTATTTTAACAGATCACTTCTTTTGCATTTTAACCATATTTATGAACTTTTACCCATTTCAATACATAATGAACTTTTATGAATTATGAATATTTGTTATCAAAACAAATCAATTATTTCAGCAAGGGCTACAATAATTTATGTCTCCAGATTCATGCTGACCTACTGTAAACCTGTTGTCATGGGTTAAATGATGCTGGATAAAGTGCCTCATTATTGGTCTCATTTAAAGTCATTCTGTCCATTACATACTTTGTACACTTGGCTAAAGGGATAGAATGAGCCTTTTTCAACATCTTACAGATGTCTTTCTTGTCTTTGCAGTTTTTGCCCCAACAGTGGTGGGCTTAGGGATTCTGTTCTGGCACATTTGAAGACAGGGTAAGAAGCTTGCCATCATAGCCTCCTAGTATCCGTGGGAATTCTGCCCATGTTGGATGATTTTATGCTCTCAGTGCCAACGATAGAAGTAGTGTTCCCTCTACATAAAGTAGAAAATAAGAGTGTGGTTGGAGTTTGCACAATCAACCAGGCATGTTAGACCCACATACGCTTTTTTAAGCCCACTTTATACCTTAAGATTGAGTGCACACAATCAAGTTTAATTCTTTATTAAATCCTCTCCTGTAGCCGGCCATCCTCCTAGCACCCTGGCAAAAGACCGAGCTCCTACAAAACACAGCCTAACTGGATGAGGCTGGGTAATTGGACTGTGCCATTTTGCTAGAGGGGTGTTCTCTAGAGCAACTTCATCTATGTCACACACATACTGTGGACTGACCTGCATAAGTAGATGAAGACAGTGAGTCTGGTCGAACAGTCTATTTTGCTTAGGAAGGTTCCTAACTGAGTGAAATGACCCGGAAGTATTAATGTAGCAGCCATGATAAGAGCTGTCTAAATTCTCTAAATGTTAAGGAAAGGAGCATGCTTCCTTTCTTATCTCCTTTAGCATACATAGGATACACCGGACCATCCTTTCTAAATAACCTGACAGCATTAGCTGCTTTCCTTTTGTAAAGTGTGACGCACACTGCAGCAGAAGGAGAGCACATGAATATGAACAGACATTATGACGTGATATAAAAACTTTGATCATGACGCCTGTTCTCCTGACCATTCAAATGAATATATGAAATATGAATATCACATCATTCAGTGTGACAGTCAAACTTTCTCTAACTACTACTAACTACTAACGTCCAGTGTCCTGCAGATCATCATGGAACTGTTAAATATTAATCATCCATCTTTTGCCATAACTTGCTAATATGTCTATATATGAGTGGACAGGAGGATAAGCAACCATCTTCTTACCCTGGTTCTTCACAGACCTCTGATTAAACCAACCCACCTTTTTATTACCTGCATTAACCACAATATTACCCTGAACGAATGCTTTACTTGCCTAACCATAACCATGCAACTGCAGTCATGTTTTCATTGCCTTACCTCTGTCGTCCATCAAGTCAACATAAGGGCAGAATAGAGTAGGTAGTTCATTTTGACGTCTTGTTGACCCACCCACCCAGCCTTCAAACCGACAGTCAACATAGTTTAACCATGTTCTAGTAGTAAACTGGTTTAAACATGGATGTATAAAAGCTATTGTGAAGCTCAGTGTGGTGGCTCTAACCATCGCCAACTTGAAAGTCCTGCCTCCACCAGCTCCTGGCATGGGTGGAGCTGCGGCGGGCTGAATAAAGCCTGATTGTTTTGCTTATTTCTGCTGTGAAGTTTGACATTGTAACATGGGGCCTTATGGCGATTGACTATTTTGGTAGACAGCCTCACGTGGCCATTCAAGGAACTGCAGTTTATGGCACTTCCACGTTGGCTTAATTTCACAGCCACGGTGGTAGTATTCAACTTAACCCAAACCATGATATGTGCTGTAAACTAAATAATTTAGTATTGAAGACCCTCGTGATCATCAGTTAAACTGAGCTTCTTTTTTGCCGTTTCATTGACAGGTCTAAAGATGAGTCGAGCAGACATGTGCAAATGAGTGAGAACTGTAAGAGTGGAGATAATATTTGTATTTCACAATAATTAAGATCTATGAAACAGATCTATGCTTTCAGCATGCAAGGTTTTATAAAACTACAAAGGATTCAAATAACAATTTTAACTTGGTGTGCACAGAGTCTGTCAGTTATTGTTTTTGTAGGAATTATTATATATGATTATTTATATATATACATTCTCCAGTGCTACATAGTGTTAGCAGGAAGGACATTTAACTCCAAAATGTGAAAAATTCTAAGCCGTGTCGACCGCCCTCCAGTAATAATGCCACAACGGACGCACGCATGGAGTGTAACGGTCTGCTGAATGCTGCAATAACTGATTTTTATTTTTCAGCAAAAAGATAATTAATTACACACCCAGCAGTTAGAGAACAACATTATTATTCATATAGTCATGTTTGTGTCACCTGATGATCAAAATAGAAACCTCGTTGTGAAATAAAGCCAATTCGGAAGTGCCAAAAACTGTAATTCCTTGAGCGGCCACTTGAGACAGGCTGCAGAAGTGAGTCAGTCTCCATAAGTCCCCATGTTCAAATGTCCAACTTCACAGCAGAAATAAACATGTTTACAGCCTGGTACAAAAAACTGTTTTGGTCTCTGTAGCTAATTTCCCCGTTCATGACAACTGTACTGAGGGTAATTTTATATACAACTCACCTGTTCAAATGATATTAAGGCTTCAAAGTGTGCATAATTAACAGTGTGGTTGCTTTAAATGAGAAATAGTGTGCATAATTAACAGTGTGGTTGCTTTAAATGAGAAATAAGTGCCATTACAGATGGTTTATTAGGGCACCCAGGCATCATTCGATGCGCCTCATGTCCATTGAAGATCCACATCGTTGCTGATTGTTGGATTAGTCGGGAGGTGAAAGAAGCAGTACATCCAACATGGCGGTGGCCAGTGCTGGCCGGAGGTACCAGAGCTCTACACATGCCAATACTGTCAAAGAAATGAATGATTGACAACCCACAAAACAAGTAATAATACAGTGAGCCTAAATAACACACAATGACTCATATCTTACAAACAGTATGAAATGAAATGGCATAACTTGTATTTTAACAGATCACTTCTGCTGCATATTTTTTGTCAACTTATGGGTGACATCACTCATGCTCTGTCCATGTTTTATACTGTCATTAATGTTTACCCTCATTCAGTTCTGTTTTTGGTCTCTACCAGCTGCTGAGAGAAATATCTGACAGTTTAACTGCTAAATGATCCACTCTGTTCAGCAGCTCGTCTCTAACTGTGTCTGTCTGCTGTTTGCTGCTGAGCGCTCCTGTACAGAGGCTTTATTTGAGCTTCTTCACTGAAAACAGCTTCCTGCTGCTTTGAGATCAGTGAAAGAAGTGAACTGAAACAGTAAAGTCAAGGACCTGACAGATAAACAACGAGCTGAAACCACAACCAAACTATAAAAACTACAGCTTCTTCAATTATTTTATTAAAAGATACCTTATTAGGTTAACGGCAGCTGCTCTGCTTATCTTTATAGTTTGACATAAAAAAATAATATTAATGATTTGGAGATAGGAGCCTTTATTTGCTCTCCACATTACTCAGAAGAAATATCTTCTGCTCTTTGAGTGAAGGAAGTTCCACAGAGATTTGATAGAGATTCATCTGAGCCAGCTGAGGATCAAGTTTACTGCTGAGACCAAATTAAAGAGCTGGACTCCGAGCATGTCCCAGCGAGTGACTCATACTGATTATCACACACACACACACACACACACACACACACACACACACACACACACACACACACACACACACACACACACACACACACACACACACACACACACCCCAGCGTGCACACATATACACTTACAGGGACAATACACAGAGAAAAAGTTCAACACACCAGATCAAGTCTTTCTGGTCGACCAGCTGGCAGCAGTTATCTCTCTCTGCAGAGCTGCAGTGTTAATCACACATATGGATCTGTCTGTGACACACACACACAAACACACACACACACACACACACACAAACACACACTTTACTCTACTTTGAAAAAGGCACCTCAGAGCCAAACAAAGGGCATCAAATGGTAAACCACAATTAGTTACAGGTTCACTAATTGGTGCCCTTCTGCACACACACGCCTGCACACACACACCCAGGCTTTACAGACACACCACATGGCTGTAGGATTATGGTGGACCCCTGCTGGGCTGAGCTGTCTTGCCTGACACACGTGTGTGTGTTTGTGTGTGTTTTGTGTGTGTGAGAGTGACAGAAAGAAATAGTCAGGAGTTTTTAAACTTCTTGGTGATCCTCTCAAAAACTCCAGGATTCAAGCCTGAATTCGATAACTGCCTTGAAGGTAGAGAATCAATCTATAAACATAAGGTTGGCTTTAGAAAATCAGCAGTAATGTGAAACTGACCACAGTCCTTGTGTGGTTCTTTGAGCCAGACAGCATACTAGAACATGTCGAGTGTTCTAAGACTCACTATATAAGAGACCGACACTTGTGGAGAAGCACACTTACTGAACTTGCCAATGAGTTAATTAGGCCAAGACGCAAGACCATAGTCCAAAAGTTTATCTGAAGCTAATATGAATCATCAGCCATCTAAATCTGTCAAATCAAGTGGATACCTCCAGTTCAATACCCGTCCCTCCACTGCCACAAGGTAATATCACACTAAGACTGACACCAACTGTACTTAACAGAGAAATGTGTCGTTTAAAGGTTTGAACAAGAGGAATGATTACAGCAAGAAAAACCTATTTCACTGTTGATATGGGCATTCCACTGTTTCTTTAAGACAGACTTGAGAAAGAATCTGCACCTTCGTCATGCATCAGTTCACCTTTTTAAACAGATATTTGCATATGAACACAGAACCTGCAGGCCTCGGATCAGCAGTATTGACTAACCATGTTTGAGCGGCCTTTGGTTGGTGTGGAGGGCAAAAGAACATGAAAGACATTCAACAAAATGCAATCTGTGAACTAATTAATTACCATCTGACAACCATTTAGCTTTTTATTGAGCTTTTTATTAAGTTATCTGCATTCGTAAACAGAATGAAAGCAATGTGTCTTTCTTGTTATACAGTACTATCAGTATTATCAAGTTGCTAATCGGACTACAGACAAAGTTTTGATGCTCCAGTTTTACTGTGTTCTATTTTATAGCCAATAGGAATATTCAGGCGAATGAGAAGGCAAATTAGAATCTGAATTGAATCTGCATCCATCCTTCGTTGATGGTTTTTGGGGATCATTGCCTGTAAGTACATCCAGTTGTTGTTTTTTAAGACATTATATGCATTTATATTGATAATATTGGGAAAAGTGGAGCTATTCTTTTCATACAAAGATCAAAGGCATTTTGAAGTGCTAATTGCAAAGCACTTATATTTAGGTTAATAATGACTGTGTGTATTTAGCATTCCCTTACATATATTGGTTTATATTTCTATTTTTTCTAGTTATACTCAGTTGGCATTTGAAGATAACTCAATAAAGAAGACGGAGTTCATCTGTCTGCTTAACTGTGGTCAGTTCTTTCAGTGAGAGCAGAACACCCGGAACACAAAACTGTTGGCCATTGCCCCCAGAGTTGGTTAGTCAATGGGTTCTGAGGTTGAGAGATCCAGAGTAGATATTGAAGGAAAACCAATGAAACATGGTGACAAACAGTTTTGCAGATATATGGTGAAATGTATCGGTACATAGATTAAAAACCTAATTTATTTCGTTCTTGCTTTGCTGCTGCAAATTAGTCGTATACGACCACATGCCAGAGTTTTTGGTATGGCTGTGAAGTTAGTAATTTGAGTCAAGGTTTATAATCAAACTTTAAGCCGTGTGTTTGTGTCATCCATCATGTGTCTGTCGTAAATCCACTGAAATCCTTTCCTTTCGCTGTATTTAGATCTAAACTGGCAGTCTGGCTTGTTCCTCATCTACAAATATCCTGATTATCTATTTTTAACACGTCTGTTATGATGTCAGCTGCGTGCCATCTCCTGGATTTTCACAAGTGATCTGGAAAGCTTATTATTTAGTTGATGGGTAAACTGGAAAATCACAGGGTTTGTTGTCAGAGCAGCCAAATGCATTCCCTGTCTGATGACTTGACAGCTGGCTGTATTTAAACCTGCATTGTGTAATTTTATAGTGTTTTGTTAGAGTCTGATCACTGAAGACACGTGAAGCAAAGCAGGTTTAATAACAGTTATTGTTAGTCATAAAACTGTGTGACCTTAACTTGAAGAGGACCAGGAAAAATGAGAGGGAGAGGTTGATCAAAAGGCTTAAAAAGGTTATTATTCCTATTACAGCAGAGAGCACACAGGCCTGTAATAATCACAGATAAGGTTGTGTTGCGGTGAACTGAATTACTTTCTGAAAATGACATTACCTGGCCACCTCCAGCAAAACGAATCCCACCCAGTCAGAGTGTATGGCTTTGATTCATTTACACTCCATATCACTTATGCCCATTACCTACTTACAGCATAAAATTGCTTTCAACTTCAGTTTGGTTCGCTCTGTGAAAATCAATCAGGCATGCAACACTTCTCAGTTCAATTCCACTTGAACCTCCTGCCTTCAAAGGAAAAATACATTTAGAACTGCTGCCCTTCTTTTAGCAAGTTTTTGAACACCAGGTCCTGGTCAAGCAGCAACCTCTATGTCTTTGCCAAGGATGGCAAGATGACAGCGGCCATAGCTAGAACACTGAGCTTCACAACGGCTCTTCAGAAACCTGTAGGTGATGTCATGGAGACCACTCTGTGGTCCTGGTCCTCAGTAGTACTTGCAGATGGTCCAATTGGATCTCCATTTACATCTCAGCACTCATTCATGTTTGTATTTCCACCAGAACTTTGAATTATATTACTACAGTTCTTTTTAGGACCACCTGTTCTATCACAGCGGCTCTAAATTCACAAAGGAATAGTATTTCCGCCTTCTGTAAAGAACATCAGGATTGACAAAACATCTGAGAACATATCTGGATTTAAAGGGCAACTCGACTAATGTTACAGATCTAGGTCAGTCGCTGAGTCACAGATAGTTCTCAGCCTGCGAGAACAGTTGCATAATGTCTTCTCTGGCTGTGGAGGAGTTTTATCAAGTTTGAGAAAAGATTCCTGATGATGTCATGAGATCTTCGGAGCCCAAGTTCGGGGCTAAAAGTCTGGATATGGTTTCACGTCCTGTGCTGCTTTGATTTTGACTGTTCATTATTTCCAGTTTGCCTGTTCCGTTTATGAATGTCAGGCTGGGATATATTCTTGGAGAAATGACACTTTTTGCCTTTTCTTTCCCCTCTGACATTTTCTGAAAAAGGTTTTTGCTAAAATTTTAATGTACAAAGTCATAACAAGAGCAAAAAGATCCAAATCATTAGCATTAAAGTAAATTACACAACTGTGTAGAACTATTGTTTGCCTCATTGCATCACTTCCTGCATGTTTGTTGTGACTATCAATAATAAAAAGAGCAGTCTTGGATTCAGTCCTGTGAACTACAAGTAATCATTTAGAAACAGGAAGAGGGAAAGAAATGAAGAGATAGAAGCTGAGGAAAGAGATGAACTTACGTATTAGAACGACCGAGATATGGAAGGAGAGTGGGGAGAGTGAGAGTGTGGCTGGTTGACGTAAGGACACTTGTACACCAGCTTGTCTCTAACTGTCTGTCTGCTGTTTGGTGCTGAGCAGGTCTTGTACAGTTTGAACAAAACAGTGAATTTATGGATCGGAAAACCAAAACAGTGAGCTTAAAGATGCTTAAAAAGCTGCAATGACCTGAAGGAAGAGTCTAGTGATAATTACTAGGGCTGCCAAGCGATTAAAAAAATGTATCTAATTATAGGCTCTGTGATTAATTAACCTAAATTAATCACACATATGTTTTTCTGTGAAAAACATCCAAACATATTCAAACATGTTCACACATCAAACTAAATTTTGTAAATGAATAAATCAATGAAAAATACATTTTAAACATGAAAGTTCCAAATGTTTTATATGAAAAACTAAAAAAAGTTTTCACTGTTCATATTCATTATGAGCATCTCAGGACAAACCTCTAACCTCAACCTGACACAGAGTAACAGTCTCTTTGACGTCAGGACTTTTTTTCCAACATCTTATGTGTCAAAATAAAGTTCAGTTAGCTCAGAGGACGCTATCTGTAAAACCTGTCCTTGAACACTGACATTGACCTGCAGTCCACTAAATCAGTTTGCATCTGAATGTGTGGTTAAGGTCGAGTGTGGCTTGGAGACTGACTCATGTCACCCAGCTTCATGTGGCCGTTTGAGGAACTGCAGTTTATTTTGGCATTTCCATGTTGGCTTCACTTCACAGCCACATGGTCAGGATACAAGTATTTACGTATGAAAACTGCACATTAACAATGACAAATAGATTTCTATTTAAACATATGCAACTAAATTTTTACTGATGGAGTAGCTTTGTGAAGTGCTATAGTAAACAGGTGATTTGTAATTAATAACTTCAATATCCAGCTACTATATCACCTGTAAGTGACGTATGAAACATCAGGGACTGAAGAAAGAGGAAGACAGTGACAGTACAACAGCACATCTGAGTCTCAGCAGGGAAGATTATCTGCTGCGGAGATGTGGATCCAGTCAGTGATCCAAAAAGAGAGAAGTACATTCATACAAATACACTCACAGTGGTAGGGTATTGTCACATGAAATGTCACAGGCACGTCAATCATCTCTCTCTGTATACAGTGTGAGTGGGAGCTGATGTGGACCTGTGGTCTGCAGGCCAGGCACCTGCAGGCTGTGGGCAGAAGGAATGTAATGGAGATCAAACTGTCTGCTTAAGAGAAAGAGAGCTGACATTATGAAGGTTAGACAGGACAGAGGAGAAACTGTAGAGAAGAGGAGGTGTAGATGATGAAGGTGTAGATGTAGATGTCCTCCTCTGTAAGTCGCTTTGGATAAAAGCGTCTGCTAAATGCAATGTAATGTAATGTAAAGTGATGAGAATGCAGTCAGACAGAGGAGACATCATGAAGTTTAAAAAGGGAGAAATATGAAGGAAATGCAGACATTGTTACAATTACGCTTAAGGTGTAAACAAAGGTATTTGAATGTGCCTGAAAGGGCACACTATACAGTGGTCCCTCGTTTATCACAGGGTTCTAAAAATAACCCACAATAAACGAAATCCGTGAAGTAAGTTTTACAATTATTATACATGTTTCAAGGCCGTAAAACCCCTAACCACACACTTTTATACAGCTTTTTACACGCATTTTGTACAGTACTCCCTTAGTTAATCAGGACGCAGAACACATGTGCGGTTCTCCCTTAGCCAATCAGGATGCAGAACACAATGCGCGTTCATACTGTACAGTACGCTGTAAAAAAAAAAGCATGCAAAATTACACAAAAAAAATCTGCGAAACAGCGAGTCCGCGAAAAGTTGAACCGCGTTATAACGAGGGACGACTGTATACCCCATACTTATTCTTACGCCCTTTTTTTGGCACAATACTCCTCTAACAGTTTTTGTCGCACATACACAAAAACAGCTTGGCCGGGAATCTAGATAGATAGATAGATAGATTCATTAGCCGCTGACTTCAAGTCATCGTTTGCAAGTCTGGAAGCCAAGCTACACAAGGTTCAAGTTGTGGTCGCGGGACAAGGACAGTGTATAACTGATCTCAAGTCTAATGCGGAGGAGGTTAGCCAACATTTGCAGCAGCTACAAGCTACATGCTCCGCGTTGCAGGAAGACACAAGTGGCTGAAATAGAAACTCTGATTTAGAGGGGCGCAGCAGAAGACAGAATATTCGCATTGTGAGTCCGTTGAGGGCGCACGCCTGACCGCCTTTTTTTCTCAGCTCCTCGTTGATGTCTTGGGTGAGCAAATACTCCCTTCCCCTCCAGAACTGGACAGAGCCCACCGCAGTTTTGCGCCCAAACCTGGCCCACGGGACCGACCGCATCCCATCATCATTCGTTTCCACCGATACCAGATGAAGGACTTGGTGATGCGAGAGGCACGCAAACAAGGTGGGCTGGAATATTGTGGCCATAAGCTCCAATTCTACGAGGATTACAGTGCTGATGTTCTGAAGCAGCGAGCTGAATACAAAGAAGTCATGGCTGAACTGAAAAGAGGACTTTGACCCTCTCTACTTTTCCCGGCGAAGCTACGCATCACTCTCCAGAGCGACGAGAAGAAGTGGCTGACCTCTGTCACTGAAGCCACTAAATTCATCCATAACCTGGGAGAGAATGTGCCTGCTCCGCCCTGATACTCCACGATGACTTTGTGGGATAGAGCTGCCGTAATGTAGCTAAGATCTGATATTTGTGAGTAAATAACTGTGGACTATTTAAAGGCTTTTCTCGCTGCTTCTTTGATTTGATTTACGCCTTCTTTAATGAGTTACCCAGCTGGGCTTGCCTTTAGGTTTACCTCCCCATATTTTATTTTGAGTATTATAAGCTAAGGCAAGTTCATGAACAGCTATATGACAATTCTGTTGGTCATTTCATCTGTGTCTTTTAAATACTGTTTTTTTATATTTTTATTTCTCACCTGAGTAGTCCAGGTTTGGGGAGATTACTACAGCTGTAGCGTGCAGGGGGAAGATGCATGATAACCTGTGATTCTCAGTTATTGCCCATAGTTGCCTAAGCCAAATGGTGTATTTACTGTTAGTCGTTCATTTCTGTTAGCTTTTTGTCATAGGGTTAACTGTTAAAAACCTATGTTGGAGCTAGTAAAATATGATATTCTGGGGATGTATAGAACGAGACCTGAGGTCTTTCTGAGCTTGCTCCACAGAGCACTGTGTGAGCTTGGGGTTCTTAACTTCATTAGCTGGAATGTTAAGGGGTTAAATCACAGTGAAAAGAAACAAAGTTTTTTTCACACCTAAAGAAGCGCAGGGCTGGGGTAGCCTTTCTTTAGGAAACCCACTTGCATGATTCTGACCAATGTCAATAAGGTAAATGCTGGACAGGACAGTTTTTCCATTCTAACTTTAAAGGGAAAGCCAGGGGTGCGGCTATCCTTATTAAGAGAAACATTCAGAAACAACATTACAGCAGATAAATTTGGACGTTTTATCATTGTTTCAGACAAACTACAATATTTCAGTGGTCTTGGCTAATGTGTATGCGCCTAATGTTGATGACGTACAGTGTTGGGTCTGGCTGGCTGCCCATCACTCCACCATCTCTCCCCACATTTGCATGTCTATGAGCCTTGTACTTGTACTGTATGTGCTTTTGGGGTTAAAAAAGCATGTAAATAAAAAAAATAAGTGAAATAAGAATTTCCCCGTTGAGGGGAATAATAAAGTATATCTTCTTCTTTTTAAAAGATTTCTCTGAACTCCCTGATCTAAATTCTCATTCTTTAATTCTCGGGGGAGATTTCAACTGTTATTTGGATGCAGTATTAGACCGCTCCTCCCCTAAACCTACCACTCTGAGCAAGTCTGCTAGTTACATTAAAGCATTTCTCGACATTTCAAGAATTTCATTTTTCTGATCCCTGGCGGCTCTTGTATCCTTCAGGAAGAGAATATTCCTTCTTCTCCCATGTCCACCACACTTATACTCAAATTGATTATTATTTTTTAGATAATAAATTAATCTCAAACCATAAATCAGGTAAATACGAAGGTATTATTATTTCTGATCACGCTCTCCTGGTTCTCGTACTAGCTTTTCCAGATATGACTATACAAGGAGACACTGGAGATTAGATCCATTGTTACTTTCTGACGAAAACTTTCTCTCACACATATTAAAACTTTTTTAAGGATCAACAGAACACCTGATATGTCTAAATATGTAAAAGTAACTATTATGAGCACAGTGGAAAAACTAGCAAACTCCTGGCTACTCAGCTGCATTGGTTGAGAGTGAAACAACTTATTGCTGGAGTATGGACTGATAATGGATGTATAACATCTGACCAGAAATATATACACACACACACACACACACACACACACACCAGTACAGTTAATATTTGTACATATCACATGATATGATTTTGACACAAACATGGTCAATCACTTTTTGCAGCTTTTTTTCTGCAGTTGTTGCACATTATTTAACTGTAAATTAATATATATATATTTTGTTTGTTTGTATACCTGGAGTATTGTAACAAAAATAATTTCCCCCTGAGGTTTATTAAAGTATTTCTGATTCTCATATGAAGTAAATGTTCCAGTATTTGGAGTGTTGAGGTACAGAGTGCAAAAGGTGACGGGTAGATTTAGTGCAGTTCTGTAACAGTGGCTCTGACAGAGGCAGATGAGTTATAAAGTCTGATTGAAGTAGGTAGGAACGATTTCCTGTCTCATTTCTTAGAGCGGCGGGGTTGAATGAGTCTGTTGCTGAACCTGCTCTTTAGTTTTAGTTTGTTAGTGTTTTGTGGAGGGGGTGAGAGGGATTGTCCATGATTGCCAGCAGTTTTGCCAGCATCCTGTCCTCCACCAACAACTTAGAGCCAACAACAGAGTCTGCCTTTCTGATCAGTTTGTTCATTCTGTTGGCGTCCTTTGCCTTGATGCCCACACCCCAGCAAAGACAATGGTGCTCGCCCCAACAGACTGATAAAACACCTGCAGCATCTTGTTGCAGACATTAAAGGACCTGAGCCTCTTCAGGAAGTAAAGCCGGCTTAGGCCCTTCTTGTAGATGGTCTCTGTGTTGGTGGACCAGTCCAGTTTATTGTCCAGTGAGACACCCAGGTACTAGTATGATGGTACTAAATCCACATGTGTCCCACCAATGCTGACAGGAGAGGGCCAGAGATTTTGCCAGCTGTAGCACTCCTGCAGCGGCCAGCACTTTGGCTGGCCCACCTGATGCCTCTCTACCTGAGCCGTCAGTCCGTAAGTTTCCACAATTCAAGGAAATTACACTTCACTAATCTGAGAAACTAAAACTCACTCGACAAAAGCTAGAAAAAAAAGAAGAAAAAGACAACAAACAGAAAATCACTCTTATGAGGCTCAACTAGGACTAGGAGCAAAACAGAAAATCAAACTTGAACAAACAAAGTAACAGAACAACAGGACCTGGCAATGGCATGGATTAAGCGCTGGTACTCTGACACATGGGACAAGACAAACTGGCACAGGACAAAGGGAGACAGGGACTATATATACACACTCAAGGTAAGGGCACAGGTGGAAACAATCAGGGCGGAGACAGGTAATAAGAGAGCGGGAACACAGACAAAAGGGAGAAAGTAAAACCGGTAGCAACAGACAGGAAGTGGAACCAAAATAAAACAGGAAATCACAAGACAAGGGCAAATATGTGGCCAGGACCGGTGCTGGCTGGAGCTGTCCAAACAAACTTCCCAAAAAAAGATTTAACAATGCTTCCTCTGACCTTGGATATAGACGATAGAGCTGCTCAGGTCCCAGACCAGTGAAGCGAATGTGGGATTAAAGTTAAGTTTTTCCCCTCTTGTGTGTCCTGTTCGTCATCTGTGCGTTCGTCCTGCATTATGGCACACTGACATAAATGTTTTTAACTATACAGAGGGCAATAAACATATACTGTGAGCTGGCTACTTACTTACTGAATAATAACGCTGTTAATTTGTCTGTATGTTAACAAACATTGGTCATCAAAAAATTCCATGGACTCTATGATGAGTTGTGGTTAAGGCTGTATAATTTATCTTTCAAGTCAGAGCAATAATAAACTCAATAAGAAATTGTTTCTTTCAGATGCGTTTTGTTTGACTCGTGAATCAAGCAACTTAAGTTTGTTACCGAATCATAAAACAAGATTTATTTTGATAAGGCTTTGGGGGAGAGATGTAATATTGTAGCGGCCCACTTGGAATAACCACACAAGATGCAGAGAGCTTCGACTGGTGCAACTTTAATTCTCTCCTCTTTCACCTTTCTGGCACCGTGAAAACTATATGGACAGAAAATACAATGCCACAGTACCATATTATTTCCACGAATAACAGATAGAAATCATATTTATGTTTTAAACTTAACACAAACAATTTTAGTAAACAAATAATGAATTTTACATGAAATTAACCTTTTAAGCCTTTTATGAGTTGTTCTTATTTAAATAAAATGACAGTTTTCTTCTGTTTCAAATAAAAATGAACCACTCATTTTACAATAAGTACACCATCAGTCTTCTCCTACCTCCTTCTGCTTCCAAGGGTGCTAAGTTTGAGTTTAGTCTGCTAGCAGCCTATCTTCCACACACCTCGCAGTGACATCCCTTAAACGTGACATACAAATGACACAAACACGAAGCGAACCACAATAAAATACCTTTTCACAAGTTTCCATACAGTATTTAACAAGTAAATTATTTGTTATGCATATTTTACCAACTCTGGAGCAACGTGAGCATGTCGTTACGACGAGACAGGAGCGTGAAGTCTAGCGTCAATAACACAGGAAGTGACAGAAAAAGAGCGGTGCTCTTCAAAATAAAAGCACAAAATGTAAAGTGACAGAACTGCTTCCTTTACCACAAACATAATTTGCTGCCATTTACACTCCCACCAAATCCTGCTACAATGAATGAACAAGTACACAAGGAGTAAATGAGTTGTACAGGATTTCTTGACTCTAATAAATGAATGGCTTTACATTGAACTATCAGAGGTATGCAGTTGAATTGTGCAACATCATACACAATGAAACAGTGTGCACACAGGCAGTTGTCACTCTGTCTGTTTACTCAATTAGTTAGTTCTCAAGGAGAAGCACTAATTTTTGTATTGGTCTCTCTATAACTGAAGGTTTGGAGGGGGGATCTTGTTTTCTTTGAGGCTTTCGGTCTCCTACTTGCACTTTAACTCGACGGACTAAGCCATCGCTGTCTTGAACAGTCTCCACCACTCGTCCTAATAGAGCCCGCTCTTTTTCTGTCACTTCCGTGTTATTGACGCTAGACTTCACGCTCCTGTCTCGTCGTAACGACATGCTCACGTTGCTCCAGAGTTGGTAAAATATGCATAACAAATAATTTACTTGTTATTACTGTATGGAAACTTGTGAAAAGGTTTTTATTGTGGTTCGCTTCGTGTTTGTGTCATTTGTATGTCACGTTTAAGGGATGTCACTGCGAGGTGTGTGGAAGATAGGCGCTAGCAGACTAAACTCAAACTTAGCACCCTTGGAAGCAGAAGGAGGTAGGAGAAGACTGATGGTGTACTTATTGTAAAATGAGTGGTTCATTTTTATTTGAAACAGAAGAAAACTGTCATTTTTTAAATAAGAACAACTCATAAAAGGCTTAAAAGGTTAATTTCATGTAAAATTCATTATTTGTTTACAAATTGTTTGTGTTAAGTTTAAAACAAATATGATTTCTATCGTTTATTCGTGGAAATAATATGGTACTGTGGCATTGTATTTTCTGTCCATATTTTTCACGGTGCCAGAAAGGTGAAAGAGGAGAGAATTAAAGTTGCACCAGTCGAAGCCTCTGCATCTTGTGTGGTTATTCCAAGTGGGCCGCTACAATATTACATCCTCCCCCAAAGCCTATCAAAATAAATCTTGTTTTATGATTCGGTAACAAACTAAGTTGCTTGATTCACGAGTCAACAAAAACGCATCTGAAAGAACAATTCTTATTGAGTTTATTATTGCTCTGACTTGAAAGATAAATTATACAGCCTTAACCACAACTCATCATAGAGTCCATGGAATTTTTGATGACCAATGTTTGTTAACATACAGACAAATTAACAGCGTTATTATTCAGTAAGTAAGTAGCCAGTCACAGTATATGTTTATTGCCCCTGTATGTTAAAAACATTTATGTCAGTGTGCCATAAGGCAGGACGAACGCACAGATGACGAACAGAACACACAAGAGGGGAAAAACTTAACTTTATCCCACATTCGCTTCACTGGCTGGGACCTGAGCAGCTCTATCGTCTATACCAAGGGTCAAGGAAGCATTGTTAAATCTTTTTTTGGGAAGTTTGTTTGGACAGCTCCAGCCAGCACCGGTCCGGGCACATATGCGCCTGTCTTGTGATTTCCTGTTTTATTTTGGTTCCACTTCCTGTCTGTTGCTACCGGTTTTTACTTTCTCCCTTTTGTCTGTGTTCCCGCTCTCTTATTACCTGTCCCGCCCTGATTGTTTCCACCTGTGCCCTTACCTTGAGTGTGTATATATAGTCCCTGTCTCCCTTTGTCCTGTGCCAGTTTGTCTGTCCCATGTGTCAGAGTACCAGCGCTAATCCATGCCATTGCCAGGTCCTGTTTGTTTTTGTACTTTGTTCAAGTTTGATTTTCTGTTTTGCTCCTAGTCCTAGTTGAGCCTCATAAGAGTGATTTTCTGTTTGTTGTCTTTTCTTCTTTTTTTCTAGCTTTTGTCGAGAGTTTTAGTTTCCAGATTAGTGAAGTGTAATTCCTTGAATTGTGGAAACTTACGGACTGACGGCTCAGGTGGAGAGGCATCAGGTGGGCCAGCCAAAGTGCTGGCCGCTGCAGGAGTGCTACAGCTGGCAAAATCTCTGGCCCTCTCCTGTCAGCATTGGTGGGACACATGTGGATTTAGTACCATCAACTAGTACCTGGGTGTCTCACTGGACAATAAACTGGACTGGTCCACCAACACAGAGACCATCTACGGAAGGGCCTAAGCGGCTTTACTTCCGAGAGGGCTCAGGTCCTTTAATGTCTGCAACAAGATGCTGCAGGTGTTTTATCAGTCTGTTGGGGCGAGCACCATTGTCTTTGCTGGGTGTGGGCATCAAGGCAAAGGACGCCAACAGATGAACAAACTGACAGAAAGGCAGACTCTGTTGTTGGCTCTAAGTTGTTGGTGGAGGACAGGATGCTGGCAAAACTGCTGGCAATCATGGACAATCCCTCTCACCCCCTCCACAAAACACTAACAAACTAAAACTAAAGAGCAGGTTCAGCAACAGACTCATTCAACCCCGCCTCTAAGGAATGAGACAGGAAATGTTCCACCTACTTCAATCAGACTTTATAACTCATCTGCCTCTGTCAGAGCCACTGTCAGAACTGCACTAAATCTACCCGTCACCTTTTGCACTCTGTACCCAACACTCCAAATACTGGAACATTTACTTCATATGAGAATCAGAAATACTTAATAAACCTCAGGGGGAAATTATTTTGTGTACAATACTCCAGGTATACAAACAAACAAAATATATATATATTAATTTACAGTAAATAATGTGCAACAACTGCAGAAAAAAAGCTGCAAAAAGTGATTGACCATGTTTGTTTCAAAATCATATCATGTGATATGTACAATATAACTGTACTGGTGTGTGTGTGTGTGTGTGTGTATATATTCTGGTCAGATGTTATACATCCATTATCAGTCCGTACTCCAGCAATAAGTTGTTTCACTCTCAACCAATGCAGCTGAGTAGCCAGGAGTTTGCAGTTTTTCCACTGTGCTCATAATAGTTACTTTTACATATTAGACATATCAGGTGTTCTGTTGATCCTTAAAAAAGTTTTAATATGTGTGAGAGAAAGTTTTCGTCAGAAAGTAACAATGGATCTAATCCCAGTGTCTCCTTGTATAGTCATATCTGGAAAAGCTAGTACGAGAACCAGGAGAGCTTGATCAGAAATAATAATACCTTCGTATTTACCTGATTTGGTTTGAGATTAATTTATATCTAAAAAATAAAATCAATTGGAGTATAAGTGGGTGGACATGGAGAAGAAGGAATATTCTCTTCCTGAAGGATACAAGAGCCGCCAGGGATCAGAAAAATGAAATTCTTGAAATGTCGAGAAATGCTTTAATGTAACTAGCAGACTTGCTCAGAGTGGTAGGTTAGGGGAGGAGCGGTCTAATACTGCATCCAAATAACAGTTGAAATCTCCCCCGAGAATTAAAGAAGGAGAATTTAGATCAGGGAGTTCAGAGAAATCTTTTAAAAAGAAGAAGATATACTTTATTATTCCCCTCAACGGGGAAATTCTTATTCACTTATTTTTTATTTACATGCTTTTTTAACCCCAAAAGCACATACAGGACAAGTACAAGGCTCATAGACATGCAAAGTGGGGAGAGATGGTGGAGTGATGGGCAGCCAGCCAGACCCAACACTGTACGTCATCAACATAGGCGCATACACATTAGCCAAGACCACTGAAAATTGTAGTTTGTCTGAAACAATGATAAAACGTCCAAATTTATCTGCTGTAATGTTGTTTCTGAATGTTTCTCTTAATAAGGAAGCCGCACCCCTGGCTTTCCTTTAAAGTTAGAATGGAAAAACTGTCCTGTCCAGCATAACCTTATTGACTGGTCAGAATCATGCAAGTGGGTTCCTAAAGAAAGGCACCCCAGCCCTGCGCTCTTAGGTGTGAAAAAAACTTGTTCTTCACGTGATTAACCCCTAACATTCCAGCTAATGAAGTTAAGAACCCCAAGCTCACACAGTGCTCTGTGGAAGCAAGCTCAGAAAGACCCAGGTCCGCTATACACCCAGAATATCATATACTAGCTCCAACAAGGTTTAACAGTTAACCCTATGGACAAAAAGCAACAGAAATGAACGACTAACAGTAAATACACCATTTGGCTTAGGCAACAGGGCAATAACGGAGAACACAGGTTATCATGCATCTTCCCCCTGCACACTACAGCTGTAGTAATCTCCCCAAACCTGGACTACCAGGTGAGAAATAAAAATATAAAAAAACAGTATTAAAAGACACAGATGAAATGACCAACAGAATTGTCATAGGCGTTCATGAACTTGCCTTAGCTTATAATACTCAAAATAAAATATGGGGAGGTAAACCTAAAGGCAAGCCCAGCTGGGTAACCATTAAAGAAGGCGAAACAAATCAAAGAAGCAGCGAGAAAAGCCTTAAATAGTCCACAGTTATTTACTCACAAATATCAGATCTTAGCTACATTACGGCAGCTCTATCCCACAAAGTCAATCGTGGAGTATCAGGGCGGAGCAGGCACATCTCCTCCCAGGTTTAGGATGAATTTAGTGGCTTCAGTGACAGAGGTCAGCCACTTCTTCTCGTCGCTCTGGAGAGTGATGCGTAGCTTCGCCGGGAAAAGTAGAGAGGGTCAAAGTCCTCTTTTCAGTTCAGCCCATGACTTCTTTGTATTCAGCTCGCTGCTTCAGAACATCAGCACTGTAATCCTCGTAGAATTGGAGCTTATGGCCACAATATCCAGCCCACCTTGTTTGCGTGCTCTCGCATCACCAAGTCCTTCATCTGGTATCGGTGGTATCGGTCCCGTGGGCCAGGTTTGGGCGCAAAACTGCGGTGGGCTCTGTCCAGTTCTGGAGGGGAAGGGATATTTTGCTCACCCAAGACATCAACGAGGAGCTGAGAAAAAAGGCGGTCAGGCGTGCGCCCTCAAGACTCACAATGCGAATATCTGTCTTCTGCTGCGCCCCTCTAAATCAGAGTTTCTATTTCAGCCACTTGTGTCTTCCTGCAACGCGGAGCATGTAGCTTGTAGCTGCTGCAAATGTTGGCTAACCTCCTCCGCATTAGACTTGAGATCAGTTATACACTGTCCTTGTCCCGCGACCACAACTTGAACTTGTGTAGCTTGGTTCCAGACTTGCAAACGATGACTTGAAGTCAGCGCTAATGAATCTACTATCTATCTATCTAGATTCCCGGCCAAGCTGTTTTTGTGTATGTGCGACAAAAACTGTTAGAGGAGTATTGTGCCAAAAAAAGGGCGTAAGAAAAGTATGGGGTATACAGTCGTCCCTCTTTTATAACGCGGTTCAACTTTTCGCGACTCGCTGTTCGCAGATTTTTTTTTGTAATTTTGCATGCTTTTTTTTTTACAGCGTACTGTACAGTATGAACGCGCATTGTGTTCTGCATCCTATTGGCTAAGGGAGAACCGCACATGGTTTCTGCGTCCTGATTAACTAAGGGAGTACTGTACAAAATGCGTGTAAAAACTGTATAAAAGTGTGTGGTTTGGGGTTTTACGGCCTTGAAACATGTATAATAATTGTAAAACTTACTTCACGGATTTCGTTTATTGTGGGTTATTTTTAGAACCCTGTGATAAACAGGGATCACTGTATAGTGTGCCCTTTCAGGCACATTCAAATACCTTTGTTTACACCTAAGCGTAATTGTAACAATGTCTGCATTTCCTTCATATTTCTCCCTTTTTAAACTTCATGATGTCTCCTCTGTCTGACTGCATTCTCATCACTTTACATTAAATTACATTGCATTAGCAGACGCTTTTATCCAAAGCGACTTACAGAGGAGGACATCTACATCTACATCTTCATCACACACCTCCTTCTCTACAGTTTCTCCTCTGTCCTGTCTAACCTTCATAATGTCAGCTCTCTTTCTCTTAAGCAGACAGTTTGATCTCCATTACATTCCTTCTGCCCACAGCCTGCAGGTGCCTGGCCTGCAGACCACAGGTCCACATCAGCTCCCATCAACTGTATACAGAGAGAGATGATTGACGTGCCTGTGACATTTCATGTGACAATACCCTACCACTGTGAGGTGTATTTGTAGGAATGTACTTCTCTCTTTTTGGATCACTGACTGGATCCATCTCTGCAGCAGATAATCTTCCTGCTGAGACTCAGATGTGCTGTTTGTACTGTCCTGTCTTCCTCTTCTTCAGTCCCTGATGTTTCATACGCACTTACAGGTATATAGTAGCTGGATATTGAAGTTATTAATTACAACCACCTGTTTACTAAGCACTTCAACAAGCTACTCCATCAGTAAAAATTTAGTTGCATATGTTTAAATAGAAATCTATTTGTCATTGTTAATGTGCAGTTTTCATACGTAAATACTTGTATCCTGACCATGTGGCTGGTGAAGTGAAGCCAACATGGAAATGCCAAAATAAACTGCAGTTCCTCAAACGGCCACATGAAGCGGGTGACAAGTCAGTCTCCAAGCCACACTCGACCTTAACCACACTCAGATGCAAACTGATTTAGTGGACTGCAGGTCAATGTCAGTGTTCAAGGACAGGTCTTACAGATAGCGTCCTCTGAGCTAACTGAACTTTATTTTGACACATAAGATGTTGGAAAAAAAGTCCTGACGTCAAAGAGAACTGTTACTCTGTGTCAGGTTGAGGTTAGAGGTTTGTCCTGAGATGCTCATAAGAATATGAACAGTGAAAACTTTTTTTAGTTTTTCATAAAAACATTTGGAACTTTCATGTTTAAAATGTATT